>NW_026571473.1:41926616-41931616 GCF_026225935.1 Boleophthalmus pectinirostris
CATCTACAGACTCTCCAGGACCTACCAGAACATCTACAGGCTCTCCAGGACCTACCAGAACATCTACAGGCTCTCCAGGAGCTACCAGAACATCTACAGGCTCTCCAGGACCTACCAGAACATCTACAGGCTCTCCAGGAACATCTACCAGGACCTACCAGAACATCTACAGGCTCTCTACCATCTACAGAGGCTCTCCAGGAGCTACCAGAACATCTACAGGCTCTCTACCAGAACATCTAGGCTCTCCAGGCTCTCCAGGTACCAGCTACCAGAACATCTACAGGCTCTCCAGGACCTACCAGAACATCTACAGGCTCTCCAGGAGCTACCAGATCTACACTCTCCAGGAGCTACAGGCTCTCTCCAGAACATCTACAGGAGCAGCTACCAGAACATCTACAGGCTCTCTACATCTACAGACTCTCCAGGAGCTAAAAGAAGTTAAAGTGGTCATGAGGTGTTTGGTCCTACGTTGTTCTGGGACTAATCGTGTAGATGTCGTAGATGTTGTAGATGTTTGTTGTAGATGTTGTTGTAGATGTTGTAGATGTTTGTTGTAGATGTTTGTTGTGGATGTTTGTTGTAGATGTTGTAGATGTTTGTTGTAGATGTTGTAGATGTTTGTGTGGATGTGTTGTTGTAGATGTTTGTTGTAGATGTTGTTGTAGATGTTGTAGATGTTTTGTTGTGGATGTTTGTTGTAGATGTTTTGTTGTAGATGTTTGTTGTAGATGTTTTGTTGTAGATGTTTGTTGTGGATGTTTGTTTGTTGTTGTAGATGTTGTTGTAGATGTTGTAGATGTTTGTTGTGGATGTTTGTTGTAGATGTTTGTTGTAGATGTTGTAGATGTTTGTTGTGGATGTTTGTTGTAGATGTTGTGTTTGTTGTAGATGTTGTAGATGTTTGTTGTGGATGTTTGTTGTAGATGTTTGTTGTAGATGTTTGTTGTGGATGTTGTGGATGTTTGTTGTGGATGTTTGTTGTAGATGTTTGTTGTGGATGTTTGTTGTAGATGTTGTTGTAGATGTTTGTTGTAGATGTTGTAGATGTTTGTTGTGGATGTTTGTTGTAGATGTTTGTTGTGGATGTTTGTTGATGTTTGTTGTTGTTGTAGATGTTGTTTGTGTTTGTTGTAGATGTTTGTTGTGTAGATGTTGTAGATGTTTGTTGTAGATGTTTGTTGTGGATGTTTGTTGTAGATGTTTGTTGTAGATGTTGTAGATGTTTGTTGTAGATGTGTTGTTGTATGTTGTGGATGTTTGTTGTAGATGTTTGTTGTAGATGTTGTTGTAGATGTTTGTTGTAGATGTTTGTTGTAGATGTTTGTTGTAGATGTTGTAGATGTTTGTTGTGGATGTTTGTTGTGGATGTTGTTGTAGATGTTTGTTGTAGATGTTTGTTGTGGATGTTTGTTGTAGATGTTGTGTTGTTTGTAGATGTTGATTTGTGTAGATGTTGTTGTAGATGTTTGTTGTGGATGTTTGTTGTAGATGTTTGTTGTAGATGTTGTTGTGGATGTTTGTTGTTGTTGTTTGTTGTAGATGTTTTGTTGTAGATGTGTTTGTTGTGGATGTTTGTTGTGGATGTTTGTTGTGGATGTTTGTTTGTTGTGGATGTTTGTTGTAGGATGTTTGTTGTAGATGTTTGTTGTAGATGTTGTGGTGATGTGATTTTGTGGATGTTGTAGATGTTGTTGTAGATGTTGTTGTAGATGTTGTTGTAGATGTTTGTTGTGGATGTTTGTTGTAGATGTTTGTTGTAGATGTTGTTGTAGATGTTGTTGTAGATGTTGTTGTAGATGTTGTTGTAGATGTTTGTTGTAGATGTTGTGTAGATGTTGTAGATGTTTGTTGTGGATGTTTGTTGTAGATGTTGTTGTAGATGTTTGTAGATGTTGTAGATGTTTGTTGTTGTAGATGTTTGTTGTAGATGTTTGTTGTAGATGTTTGTTGTAGATGTTTGTTGTAGATGTTTGTTGTAGATGTTTGTTGTAGATGTTTGTTGTGGATGTTTGTTGTAGATGTTTGTTGTGGATGTTTGTTGTAGATGTTTGTTGTGGATGTTTGTTGTTTGTGTTGTTGTAGATGTTTGTTGTAGATGTTGTGAGATTGTGGATGTTTGTTGTAGATGTTTGTTGTGTGATGATGTTGTTGTAGATGTTTGTTGTGGATGTTTGTTGTAGATGTTTGTTGTAGATGTTGTTGTAGATGTTTGTTGTGGATGTTTGTTGTAGATGTTTGTTGTGGATGTTTGTTGTAGATGTTTGTTGTGGATGTTTGTTGTGGATGTTTGTTGTAGATGTTTGTTGTAGATGTTTGTTGTGGATGTTTGTTGTAGATGTTTGTTGTAGATGTTGTAGATGTTTGTTGTAGATGTTGTTGTAGATGTTTGTTGTGGATGTTGGTTGTAGATGTTTGTTGTAGAGTTGTTGTAGATGTTTGTTGTAGATGTTGTTGTGGATGTTTGTTGTGGATGTTTGTTTTGATGTTGTAGATGTTTGTTGTAGATGTTTGTTGTAGATGTTGTAGATGTTTGTTGTAGATGTTTGTTGTAGATGTTTGTTGTAGATGTTTGTTGTATTGTGGATGTTTGTTGTAGATGTTTGTTGTAGATGTTTGTTGTAGATGTTTGTTGTAGATGTTTGTTGTAGATGTTTGTTGTAGATGTTTGTTGTAGATGTTTGTTGTAGATGTTTGTTGTAGATGTTGTAGATGTTTGTTGTAGATGTTTGTTGTAGATGTTTGTTGTAGATGTTTGTTGTAGATGTTTGTTGTAGATGTTTGTTGTAGATGTTTGTTGTAGATGTTTGTTGTGGATGTTTGTTGTAGATGTTTGTTGTAGATGTTGTTGTTGTTGTGATTGTTGTTTTGTTGTAGATGTTGTTGTTGTTGTAGATGTTTGTTGTGGATGTTGTTGGATGTTTGTTGTAGATGTTTGTTGTAGATGTTTGTTGTAGATTTGTTGTAGATGTTTGTTGTGTTTGTTGTGGATGTTTGTTGTGGATGTTTGTTGTAGATGTTTGTTGTAGATGTTGTAGATGTTGTTGTAGATGTTTGTTGTGGATGTTGTTGTGTTTTGTGGATGTTGTTGTAGATGTTTGTTGTGATGTTTGTTGTGGATGTTGTTGTGATGTTTGTTGTAGATGTTGTTGTAGATGTTGTGTTGTGGATGTTTGTTGTAGATGTTTGTTGTAGATGTTGTTGTAGATGTTTGTTGTGGATGTTTGTTTGGATGTTGTTGATGTTTGTTGTAGATTGTTGATTGTTGTGTTTGTTGTAGATGTTTGTTGTAGATGTTTGTTGTAGATGTTTGTTGATGTTTGTTGTGGATGTTTGTTGTGTAGATGTTTGTTGAGATGTTTGTGTTGGATGTTGTTGTAGATGTTTGTTGTGATGTTTGTTGTAGATGTTGTTGTTGTTGTTGGATGTTGTAGAATGTTTGTTGTAGATGTTTGTTGTAGATGTTTGTTGTAGATGTTTGTGTAGATGTTTTGTTGTAGATGTTTGTTGTTGTTGTTGTAGATGTGTTGTTGTAGATGTGTTTGTTGTAGATGTTTGTTGTAGATGTTTGTTGTGGATGTTTGTTGTAGATGTTTGTTGTAGATGTTTGTTGTAGATGTTTGTTGTAGATGTTTGTTGTAGATGTTTGTTGTAGATGTTTGTTGTGGATGTTTGTTGTAGATGTTTGTTGTAGATGTTTGTTGTAGATGTTGTGGATTTTGTGGATGTTGTAGATGTTTGTTGTAGATGTTGTTTGTTGTAGATGTTTGTTGTAGATGTTGTTGTAGATGTTTGTTGTAGATGTTTGTTGTAGATGTTTGTTGTAGATGTTTGTTGTAGATGTTTGTTGTAGATGTTTGTTGTAGATGTTTGTTGTAGATGTTTGTTGTAGATGTTTGTTGTAGATTGTTGTTGTTTTGTAGATTGTTGTAGATGTTGTTGTAGATGTTTGTTGTAGATGTTTTGTTTGTTGTAGATGTTTGTTTGTGTTGTTGTAGATGTTTGTTGTAGATGTTTGTGTAGATGTTTGTTTAGATGTTTGTTGTAGATGTTTGTTGTAGATGTTTGTTGTAGATGTTTGTTGTGGATGTTTGTTGTGGATGTTTGTTGTAGATGTTTGTTGTAGATGTTGTAGATGTTTGTTGTAGATGTTTGTTGTAGATGTTTGTTGTAGATGTTGTTGTTGTTGTAGATGTTTGTTGTAGATGTTGTGGATGTTTGTTGTAGATGTTTGTTGTAGATGTTTGTTGTAGATGTTGTTGTAGAGTTGTGTGTTTGTTGTAGATGTTTGTTGTAGATGTTTGTTGTAGATGTTTGTTGTGGATGTTTGTTGTGGATGTTTGTTGTAGATGTTTTGTTTGGATGTTTGTTGTTGGATGTTTGTTGTAGATGTTTGTTGTGGATGTTTGTTGTGGATGTTTGTTGTAGATGTTTGTGTAGATGTTGTGGATGTTTGATTTGTGTTGTGGATGTTTTGTTGTGGATGTTGTTGTAGATGTTGTTGTAGATGTTTGTTGTGTAGATGTTTGTTGTAGATGTTTGTTGTAGATGTTGTAGATGTTTGTTGTAGATGTTTGTTGTAGATGTTTGTTGTAGATGTTTGTTGTAGATGTTTGTTGTTTGTTGTAGATGTTTGTTGTGGATGTTTGTTGTAGATGTTTGTTGTAGATGTTTGTTGTAGATGTTTGTTGTAGGATGTTTGTTGTAGATGTTTGTTGTAGATGTTTGTTGTAGATGTTGTGGATGTTTGTTGTGGATGTTTGTTGTAGATGTTTGTTGTAGATGTTGTAGATGTTGTAGATGTTTGTTGTAGATGTTTGTTGTGGATGTTTGTTGTAGATGTTTGTTGCAGATGTTGTAGATGTTTGTTGTAGATGTTGTGGATTTTGTGGATGTTGTAGATGTTGTTGTAGATGGTGGAGAAGTTCTAAACATCATAAACCTTCCAGACATTGTGACTCATTGTGACTCACGTCCTGCAGAAGTTTCTCCAGACT
>NW_026571473.1:41936616-41954116 GCF_026225935.1 Boleophthalmus pectinirostris
CTGTCACAGAGAGAACACCCCTCTGACACACAGAGAGAACACCCCTCTGACACACAGAGAGAACACCCCTCTGTCACAGAGAGAACACCCCTCTGTCACACACAGAGAGAACACCCCTCTGTCACAGAGAGAACACCCCTCTGTCACAGAGAGAACACCCCTCTGTCACAGACAGAGAGAACACCCCTCTGTCACACAGAGAGAACACCCCTCTGAGAGAACCCCTCTGACACAGAGAGAACACCCCTCTGTCACACAGAGAGAACACCCCTCTGACACACACAGAGAACAGAGAGAACACCCCTCTGTCACAGAGAGAACACCCCTCTGTCACACAGAGAGAACACCCCTCTGTCACAGAGAGAACACCCCTCTGTCACAGAGAGAACACCCTCTGTCACACAGAGAGAACACCCCTCTGTCACAGAGAGACACACACCCCTCTGTCACACAGAGAGAACACCCTCTGTCACACAGAGAGAACACCCCTCTGTCACACAGAGAGAACACCCCTCTGACACAGAGAGAACACCCTCTGTCACACAGAGAGAACACCCCTCTGACACAGAGAGAACACCCCTCTGACACAGAGAGAACACCCCTCTCACTCAGGTCACACTCAGGTCACACTCAGATCACACTCAGATCACACTCAGGTCACACTCAGGTCACACTCAGGTCACACTCAGGTCACACAGGTGAGTTGGGGGCGGAGTTACCTGTCTGCTCGGTGCCCGACGCTGCAGAGAAACACAAGACATCATCAAAGACTAAACCAGGACTAAACCAGGTCTAAACCAGGTCTAAACCAGGACTAAACCAGGACTAAACCAGGTCTAAACCAGGACTAAAGCAGGACTAAACCAAAACTAAACCAGGTCTACATGTGTCAGAGTGCTCTGACCTTCTGGGTGGAGCGAAGGAGAAGAGAGCAGCAGCATTTGGGGAGAAGGTCCGAGGACTGTCCAGAGGACTGGGACCTGAGGTACGAGAAGAACATGAGAAGAACATGAGAGGAACATGAGAAGAACATGAGAAGAACATGAGAAGAACATGGGAAGAACATGAGAAGAACATGAGAGGAACGTGAGAAGAACATGAGAAGAACGTGAGAAGAACATGAGAGGAACGTGAGAGGAACGTGAGAAGAACATGAGAGGAACATGAGAGGAACATGAGAAGAACATGAGAGGAACATGAGGGGAACATGAGAGGAACATGAGAGGAACATGAGAGGAACATGAGAAGAACATGAGAAGAACATGGGAAGAACATGGGAAGAACATGAGAAGAACATGAGAAGAACATGAGAGGAACATGGGAGGAACATGAGAGGAACATGAGAAGAACATGAGAAGAACATGGGAAGAACATGAGAAGAACATGAGAAGAACATGAGAAGAACATGAGAGGAACATGAGAAGAACATGAGAAGAACATGAGAAGAACATGGGAAGAACATGAGAAGAACATGAGAAGAACATGAGAAGAACATGAGAGGAACATGAGAGGAACATGAGAAGAACATGAGAAGAACATGAGAAGAACATGAGAAGAACATGAGAAGAACATGAGAAGAACATGAGAGGAACATGAGAAGAACATGAGAAGAACATGAGAGGAACATGAGAGGAACATGAGAAGAACATGAGAGGAACATGAGAAGAACATGGGAAGAACATGAGAGGAACATGAGAGGAACATTATCATTTGGAATGGACTGAACTTTCTCTGGGGGTGAAAATCATGTTCTATTGTCTAAAGGATTTTAACATCATGGCATCACCTGTGTGTGGGCGGGGTCACCTGTGTGTGGGCGGGGTCACCTGTGTGTGGGCGGGGTTATCTGTGTGCAGAGGTGAGTGTGGGTGGGGTTACCTGTGTGTGGGCGGGGTTACCTGTGTGCAGAGGTGAGTGTGGGCGGGGCAGAGTGGGGGAGGTGCTGGACACGATGAGGCTCTTCCTGTTACTGCGACAACTGAAACATACACACATGATGTTTAAAACAACACACACACACACGGACACACACACACACACACACGATGTTTAAAACAACACACACACACACACACATACACACAAACACACACACACGATGTTGAGGAAAAACACACAGTCACACACAAGGTAGAGCTGTCCTTGGGCAAAACACTTCTGTGTCAGCTGTGAGGGCACCTGACACACGAGGAGGGCACCTGACACACGAGGAGGGCACCTGACACACGGGGAGGGCACCTGACACACGGGGAGGGCACCTGACACACGGCACCTGACACACGGGAGGGCACCTGACACACGGGGAGGGCACCTGACACACGGGGAGGGCACCTGACACACGGAGGAGGGCACCTGACACACGAGGAGGGCACCTGACACACGGGGAGGGCACCTGACACACGGGGAGGGCACCTGACACACGGGGAGGGCACCTGACACACGAGGAGGGCACCTGACACACGGGGAGGGCACCTGACACACGGGGAGGTTTGATGATTCTGTTCTGGTCGCTTTTGTGATTTCCTGATTTTCATTGGATCACGACTCATCAGGTGCCGTGACGTCGCCGCTTTAAACACCAGAGGGCACTTTACTGAGCGACCAATCACAGCACGCCACCTCACACACACGCTCAGGTGAGTCCGGGAGGGCGGGGCCACCTCACACACACACGCTCAGGTGAGTCCGGGAGGGCGGGGCCACCTCACACACACACGCTCAGGTGAGTCCGGGAGGGCGGGGCCACCTCACACACACACGCTCAGGTGAGTCCGGGAGGGCGGGGCCACCTCACACACACACGCTCAGGTGAGTGAGTCACACACACGGTGAGTCCGGGGGCGGGGCCACCTCACACACACACGCTCAGGTGAGTCCGGGAGGGCGGGGCTTACCTCACACACACACGCTCAGGTGAGTCCGGGAGGGCGGGGCTTACCTCCACAGGAAGGGGTTTCCTCGCAGGTGCGCAGGGGCGGACAGCGGGCGATCGAAGGGGCTCGCAGAGGGGGAGAGAGAGGACCTCAGGGGGGCGGGGCTAAGGATTCTGAAGTTCAACACGCACACACACACAGACACACACACACACATACACACACAGACACACACACACACACACACACACACACAGACACACACACACAGACACACACACACACAGACACACACACACAGACACACACACACACACACACACACAGACACACACACACACACACACAGACACACACACACAGACACACACACACACACACACAGCACACACACACACACACACACAGACACACACACACACACACAGACACACACACACACACACAGACACACACACACACACACACACACATACACACACACACACACAGACACACACACAGACACACACACACACACGTTTTACTGAGGTCTGTGTAGTTTTGACCTCTGACCTCGTAGACATTTTAAATCTCAATATTTGTCTATGAAACAAAACGGCGCCGAACACGAGGAACACGAGGAACACGAACACGAGGAACACGAACACGAAGAACACGAGGAACACGACACGAACACGAAGAACACGACGGAACACACACGAGGAACACGAGGAACACGAAGGAACACGAGGAACACGACGAGGAACACGAGGAACACGACGAGAACACGAGGAACACGACGAGAACACGAACACGAGGAACACGAGGAACACGAGAAGAACACGAGGAACACGAGAACACGAAGAACACGAGGAACACGAGGAACACGAGGAGGAACACGAGGAAACGAGGAACACGAGGAAGAACACGAGGAACACGAGGAACACGAGGAACACGAGGAACACGAAGAACACGAGGACGAAGAACACGAAGAACACGAGAACACGAGGAACACGAGGAACACGCACGAGGAACACGAACAAGGAACACGAGGAACACGAGGAACACGAGGAACACGAGGAACACGAGGAACACGAGGAACACGAGGAACACGAGGAACACGAAGAACACGAGGAACACGAGGAACACGAAGAACACGAGAACACGAGGAACACGAGGAACACGAGGAACACGAGGAACACGAAGAACACGAAGAACACGACGAGAACACGAGGAACACGAGGAACACGAGGAACACGAGGAACACGAGGAACACGAAGAACACGAGGAACACGAGGAACACGAAGAACACGAGGAACACGAGGAACACGAAGGAACACGAAGAACACGAGGAACACGAGGAACACGAGGAACACGAGGAACACGAAGAACACGAGGAACAGGAACACGAAGAACACGAGGAACACGAGGAACACGAGGAACACGAAGAACACGAGAACACGAAGAACACGAGGAACACGAGGAACACGCAGAAGAACACGAGGAACACGAGGAACACGCAGAAGAACACGAGGAACACGAGGAACACGAGGAACACGCAGAAGAACACGAGGAACACGAGGAACACGAAGAACACGAGGAACACGAAGAACACGAGGAACACGAGGAACACGAAGAACACGAGGAACACGAGGAACACGAGGAAAGAACACGAGGAACACGAAGAACACGAGGAACACGAAGAACACGAGGAACACGAAGAACACGAGGAACACGAGGAACACGAGGAACACGAAGAACACGAGGAACACGACGAAGAACACGAGGAACACGAGGAACACGAGGAACACGAAGAACACGAGGAACACGAGGAACACGACGAGGAACACGAAGAACACGAGGAACACGAGGAACACGCAGAAGAACACGAGGAACACGAGGAACACGCAGAAGAACACGAGGAACACGAAGAACACGCAGAAGAACACGAGGAACACGAGAACACGAACACGGAACACGAGGAACACGAAGGAACACGAGGAACACGAAGACGACGAGGAACACGAGGAACACGAGGAACACGAAGAACACGAGGAACACGAAGAACACGAGGAACACGAGGAGCACGAGGAACACGAGGAACACGAGGAACACGAGGAACACGAGAACACGAGAACACGAGGAACACGAGGAACACGAGGAACACGAGAACACGAGGAACACGAGGAACACGACGAGGAACACGACGAGAACACGAGGAACACGAAGGAACACGAGGAACACGAAGAACACGAACACGAGGAACACGAGGAACACGAGGAACACGAGGAACACGAGGAACACGAGGAACACGAGGAACACGAAGAAGGAACACGAGGAACACGAGGAACACGAGAACACGAGGAACACGAGGAACACGAGGAACACGAGGAACACGAGGAACACGAGGAACACGAAGAACACGAGGAGCACGAGGAACACGAGGAACACGAAGAACTCGAAGAACACGAGGAACACGAAGAACACGAGGAACACGACACGAGGAACACGAGGAACGGTTTGAGCCAATGAGACGGAACAAAACAACAGATTCTAGAAGTTTCACTTTGGTTCTTGGTGCTCTGGGTCTCCCCTCCCTTTTCTCCCCGCGCTGACTCACTCCCCCTTCAGAGTGGGCGGAGCCTCGTACAGGCTCGTACCTCTAACCCTGAGGAGGGTTTGAAAAGGCCGTGTTTGTGATGAGGAACCTGCAGGACGTTCCTCTTTAAACCGTAAACGCCACAGAACCTAAACGCCACAGAACCGAAACGCTCAGGACGCCGGGGTCAGAGGTCAAAGGTTATTTTCAGCTCAGTAACTCAGTAGAACACAGGCCGCCAGGGGCCGCCAGGGGCCGCCAGGGGACCTCAGGAGCAGCAGGTCAAAGTTCTTACAGCAGCCGCAGGTTTGAGGAGCAGCGTTCCTTCCTCCTCTTCATCCTTTTACTTTATGACAGAACGATCACGTGACCTGTGAGTCTGAATGTCCACCCGGGACGTGTGCCCGGGACGTGTGCCCGGGACGTGTGCCCGAGACGTGTGTCGTCTGGTCGGGTCGGAGCTGTGGAGGTTCAGGGAGCTCCTCTGGAGTCCGCGTCCACAAACGGAGCCTCGTCCTCGGGTAAAAGAACATGGTCCATGTCTCGTCCAGAGGGTCTGGAGCTCTGCCGGAGTCTGTCCAGACAAAGTGCTCCTCTCCCGGACGGAGCCGGAGCCTCGGGCCCCTGAGGGTCACAGTCCGTGCCCGGGACCAGAGCTCGTCCGGCGGGTAAAGCCTCTGCCGCGTCGCCCGTCACACGTCCGACAGGAGCAGGGACCAGACGAACGCTCGTGCCCAGAAACAGCGCTCCTGTCCTGGGCAGACATCGAGCCGCGTGACCTGGCCGCACACAAACGCTTTGTACCCAGAGAAAGTGTTGGATTGTGGGGTGAGTGGTGCCTGACGTCGCCCTCCGCACTTCCAGAGTGACAGGGGCCTGGATCAAAGTTTGTGCCCAGGATTAGAGCTCCGTGCCTGGGCACAGCCTGAGCCGCGTGTGCCTGTTGTTCCTGGAAGCCTGAGAGACACAAGGCTTATCTGGAGCTGATAATAGACTGACAGGGACGACAGGGACGACAGGGGCGGCAGGGGCGGGACAGCAGGGACGGCAGGGGCGTGTGGGGGCAGGGGGAGGGGCCCAGGACTCAGACTCTATTCCTGGGACAAAACGTTCACAAAAGCCCCGAGAGAAAAACACTTCCACCGAAACTAAACGAGTTTAGAAAATGACTCGGACTCAAAAAGATTCTGGATTCTTTCAAAATCCACAATTTTCCTCAAACTTTAGATTTTTAAAACTGTTTTTGATTTGACTTTTCTCACATTTTATAACGAGTTGCGTAAGAATTCAGTTTGAAAGTCGAGTCCCGACTCGCCTGAAGAACGACTCAGCCCAACGAAGAAACACGACGCCTCACGACACGCCTGCACCTGACTGACAGGACCGCACCTGACACACACGCCTGCACCTGACTGACAGGACCGCACCTGACACACACGCCTGCACCTGACTGACAGGACGCACTGAACACCTGCACACACGCCTGCACCTGACTGACAGGACCGCACCTGACACACACACCTGCACCTGACTGACAGGACCGCACCTGACACACACGCCTGCACCTGACTGACAGGACCACCGCACCTGACACACACACGCCTGCACCTGACTGACAGGACCGCACCTGACACACACGCCTGCACCTGACTGACAGGACCGCACCTGACACACACGCCTGCACCTGACTGACAGGACCGCACCTGACACACACGCCTGCACCTGACTGACAGGACCGCACCTGACACACACGCCTGCACCTGACTGACAGGACCGCACCTGACACACACGCCTGCACCTGACTGACAGGACCGTACCTGACTGACAGGACCACACCTGACACACACGCCTGCACCTGACAGACAGGACCGCACCTGACACACACATTCAGGGACTGATACGATTTCTGATATTTAACTTCTTAATTCCATAAGAAACAAAACTTTAAAGACACGAACCTGGACTAAACCAGGACTAAACCAGGACTAAACCAGGTCTAAACCAGGTCTAAACCAGGTCTAAATCAGGTCTGTGTTTGTGTGTGGAACAATGCTCTGGGCCTGGTTTAAAAATAGACCTTGTGTTGATCCTGGTCGGGTTTCAGGGTTTCAGGGTTTCAGGGTTTCAGGGTTTCAGACCCTTCAGCTGTTCAGACCCTGGTGACCTCTGACCTTTCACCTCTTCTGCTCGCACAGAGGTCACACGGGGTCAGAGTCTGAAAGTGTTTGGGCCAAGGACACAGCGGCAGTGACACACAGACACACACACACACACACTCTGAGGCTGAAGCAGGGTATTGTGGGAAAGTGAGTACTCACAAACTTCCTCTGTGCGGCAACGACAACTCCTTCTGAAAAACAAGACACACAAGTGAGAGAAGGAGAAGAAGGAGGAGAAGAAGAAGGAGAAGAAGGAGGAGGAGAAGAAGAAGGAGAAGGAGAAGAAGGAAGGAGAAGAAGAAGGAGAAGGAGAAGAAGGAGAAGAAGAAGAAGGAGAAGAAGGAGAAGGAAGGAGGAGGAGAAGAAGAAGAAGGAGAAGGAGAAGAAGAAGAAGAAGGAGAAGAAGAAGAAGAACTACTGAAACTGTTCTGGACAAAAATGATGGTTCTTTTAACTTAATATTTTGTTACAAACTTTTGAGACAAACTCTAAAAACAAATGATGTGTGTAACTGTCAGTGAAACTTCTGCTCTGGACAACTGGGATTTTGATCCACGAGAACAAACTGTTCTAGTCTCAGGTTTGAAGGTTCCTTCTCCAGACGCATGTTTCCAGAACAGAAGCTCCCAGAACAGAAGAACAGAACCCTCCAGAACAGAAGAACACTCCAGAACAGACTCCAGAACACTCCAGAACAGAACAGAAGAACCCTCCAGAACAGAAGAACAGTCCAGAACAGAAGAACTCCAGAACAGAAGAACCCTCCAGAACAGAAGAACAGTCCAGAACAGAAGAACCCTCCAGAACAGAAGAACACTCCAGAACAGAAGAACCCTCCAGAACAGAAGAACCCTCCAGAACAGTCCAGTGTTTTGTTCTTAGTCGTTCTCGTGTGTTTTTTCGTGTGTTTTGGGTCATTTTCCTGTTGAAGACTCGTGACCTACGACTGAGATCAAACTTTCTGACACGAGGCGACACATTTTGTTCCAAAACACTTTGATAGTTTTGAGATTCTGTTGTATTTTTCACAGATTCAAGACGCCCTGAGCCTGACGCAGCAGAACAGCCCCAGAACCAAACCAAACCTCCTCCGTGCTTCACAGTAGAGACAGTGTTCTTTTCTTGGTCTGCTTCATGTTTGCGTCTGTGAACATAGAGCTGATGTGTCTTGCCAAAGAGCTTCAGTTTTGTCTCATCTGTCCAAAGAACATTCTCCCAGAAGTTTTGTGGTTGGTCCATCTGCATCGTGACAAACTCCAGTGTCACTTTCTGATGATGTTCTCTCAGCAGTGGTGTCCTCACATGAAGTCACTTTGGCTCAAACACTGATGGACGGTGTGATCTGACACTGATGTTCCTCGTCCTTCAACTTCACGTTTCATTTGTTTGGAGGTTGTTCTGGGTCTTTGGTTCCGTTCGTATGATTCCGTCTCTTCAGTTTGTCGTCAGTTTTCCTCTTGCGGTCGCGTCCAGGGAGGTTGTCTTCAGTCCTGTGGACCTTAAACTTCTGAAGAACATGTGGAAGTGTAATCACAGGAACATCACGCTGCTTGGAGATGGTCTTATTGTCTTTATCTTGAACCTGCTCGTCTCTCATGTTCTTTCTGGTCTCTGTGTGACACAGTTGTCTTCTTCTCTTTCTCTGGTCCATGTTCAGTGTTGTGTCCATCTTGTTTCCAAACACAATGACACATGTGGCCCTTTAAACAGACACACTGACTGAGACTGACGAGTGTGAAGAACCTGTGATGAAGATCAGAGACACACTGAACTGAACTTTAACATGTCCATGTTGTCCAACTGTTTACAGTCTCTTCTAGAGGAACATCATGTTTGTCCAGGACACTTTCATTAGTTTGTTTTTTTTAAATAATTCAGTTGAACAACAAATCAACAACAGTGTCTGATTTTTTTATTGGTTATTTTTCAGGACATTTTTATTTATTATTGTTTTTCTCAGTTTCAAGTTATTTCAGTGAAAATTGTTGATTTTTCTTTCATTACCAGAGAAAACCAACTGTTTTGAACATATCTGTATCTCACTGAGTCAGTCCTGGTTTAGTCCTGGTTTAGTCCTGGTTTAGTCCTGGTTTAGTCCTGGTTTAGCCTGGTTTACCTGGTTTCCTGGTTTAGACCTGGTTTCAGTCCTGGTTCAGTCCTGGTTTAGTCTGGTTTAGTCCTGGTTTAGACCTGGTTTAGTCCTGGTTCAGTCCTGGTTTAGTCCTGGTTTAGTCCTGGTTAGTCCTGGTTTAGTCCTGGTTCAGTCCTGGTTTAGTCTGGTTTCCTGGTTTAGACCTGGTTTAGTCCTGGTTTAGTCCTGGTTTAGTCCTGGTTTAGACCTGGTTTAGACCTGGTTCAGTCCTGGTTCAGTCCTGGTTTAGTCCTGGTTTAGTCCTGGTTTAGTCCTGGTTCAGTCCTGGTTCAGTCCTGGTTTAGTCCTGGTTTAGTCCTGGTTCTGGAGCAGGTGCAGTACCAGAGTGGTCAGAGAGGGGGCAGACTGTCCCAGAGTGTGTCCTCTCATCCTCAGCAGGTCCCCCTCTGGTCCCGGTCCTGGTCCGGGTCCTGGTTCAGATGAGAGCTGACTGTGCAGACTGCAGGACAGAGGCAGCAGCTGTTTCCCTGCAAAACAGACCAGACCTGGATTAGTCCTGGTTTAGTCCTGGTTTAGTCCTGGTTTAGTCCTGGTTTAGACCTGGTTTAGACCTGGTTTAGTCCTGGTTTAGACCTGGTTTATTTCTGGTTTAGTCCTGGTTTATTTCTGGTTTAGTCCTGGTTTAGTCCTGGTTTAGACCTGGTTTAGTCCTGGTTTAGTCCTGGTTTAGTCCTGGTTTAGTCCTGGTTTAGTCTGGTTTAGTCCTGGTTTAGTCCTGGTTTAGTCCTGGTTTAGTCCTGGTTTAGTCTGGTTTAGTCCTGGTTTAGTCCTGGTTTAGACCTGGTTTTAGACCTGGACCTGGTTTAGACCTGGTTTAGTCCTGGTTTAGACCTGGTTTAGACCTGGTTTAGTCCTGGTTTAGTCCTGGTTTAGACCTGGTTTAGTCCTGGTTTAGTCCTGGTTTATTTCCTGGTTTTAGTCCTGGTTTAGTCCTGTTTCCTGGTTTTAGACCTGGTTTAGTCCTGGTTTAGACCTGGTTTAGTCTGGTTTAGTCCTGGTTTAGACCTGGTTTAGACCTGGTTTAGTCCTGGTTTAGTCCTGGTTTAGTTCCTGGTTTAGACCTGGTTTAGTCTGGTTTAGTCCTGGTTTAGACCTGGTTTTTTAGTCCTGGTTTAGTCCTGGTTTAGACCTGGTTTAGTCCTGGTTTAGTCCTGGTTTAGACCTGGTTTAGACCTGGTTTAAGTCCTGGTTTAGTTTAGACCTGGTTTAGTCCTGGTTTAGTCCTGGTTTAGTTTAGTCCTGGTTTACCTGGTTTAGACCTGGTTTAGTCCTGGTTTAGACCTGGTTTAGACCTGGTTTAGACCTGGTTTAGACCTAGTCCTGTTTAGACCTGGTTTAGACCTGGTTTAGTCCTGGTTTAGTCCTGGTTTAGACCTGGTTTAGACCTGGTTTAGTCCTGGTTTAGACCTGGTTTAGACCTGGTTTAGAACCTGGTTTAGACTGGTTTAGTCCTGGTTTAGACCTCCTGGTTTAGACCTGGTTTAGTCCTGGTTTAGACCTGGTTTAGACTGTTTAGTCCTGGTTTAGACCTGGTTTAGACCTGGTTTTAGTCCTGGTTTAGACCTGGTTTACCTGGTTTAGTCCTGGTTTAGTCCTGGTTTAGGACCTGGTTTAGTCCTGGTTTAGACCTGGTTTAGTCCTGGTTTAGACCTGGTTTACCTGGTTTAGACCTGGTTTAGACCTGGTTTAGGACCTGGTTTAGACCTGGTTTAGTCCTGGTTTAGACCTGGTTTAGGTTTAGTCCTGGTTTAGTTTACCTGGTTTAGTCCTGGTTTAGTCCTGGTTTAGACCTGGTTTAGTCCTGGTTTAGGTTTAGAGTCCTGGTTTAGTCCTGGTTTAGTTTCCTGGTTTAGTTTATTCTAGTCCTGGTTTAGACCTGGTTTAGACCTGGTTTAGACCTGTTTAGTCCTGGTCCTGGTTTAGACCTGGTTTAGACCTGGTTTAGTCCTGGTTTAGTCCTGGTTTAGACCTGGTTTAGACCTGGTTTGGTTTAGACCTGGTTTAGACCTGGTTTAGTCCTGGTTTAGTCCTGGTTTAGACCTGGTTTAGACCTGGTTTAGACCTGGTTTAGTCCTGGTTTAGACCTGGTTTAGTCCTGGTTTAGTCCTGGTTTAGTCCTGGTTTTTTCTGGTTTAGTCCTGGTTTAGACCTGTTTAGACCTGGTTTAGTCCTGGTTTAGACCTGGTTTAGTCCTGGTTTAGACCTGGTTTAGTCCTGGTTTAGTGGATCTGTATCTCAGGGATCAGTTTGTTAAATCTTTGCCTCCACCAGATGAAAGTTTCTCTTTCCTGATCTTCCAGAAGTGAATAAAAAATATTATAAATGTTCTGATTGTGTCCAGTGTTTAAACAGAACAAACACACAAACAAACAAACAACACAAACACACAAACAAACAAACAAACAAACAACACAAACAAACAAACAAACAAACACACAAACAAACAAACAAAACACACAACACAAACAAACACAAACAAAAACAAACAAACAAACAAACACACACACAACAAAACACACACAACAAAACACACAAAAACAAACAAACAAACAACACAAACAAACAACAAACAACACAAACACACAAACAAACAACACACAAACAAACAAACAACAAACAACACACAACACAACAAACACACAACACACAAACAAACACAACAAACACACAACACAAAACACAACACAAACAACAAACACACAACAAACACACAAACAAACAAACAAACAAACAACAAACACAAACAAACACACAAACAAACAACACAAAACAAACAAACAAACAAACAAACAAACAAACAAACACAAACACAAAACAAACAAACAAACAACACACAAACAAACAACAAACAACAAACAACACAAACAACAACAAACAAACAAACACACAAACAAACACACAAACAAACAAACAAACACACAAACAAACAAACACACAAACAAACACACAAACAAACAAACAAACAAACACAACAAACAAACAAACACACAAACAAACAACAAACAAACAACACACAAACAAACACAACAAACAAACAAACACACAAACAACACACAAACAAAACACACAAACAAACAAACACACAAACACACAAACAAACAGCATGACAGTGGAGAAACACTTGAGACACGTGGAGACGTCACTCAGAACACCTCAGGTCACACCTCAGGTCACACCTCAGGTCACACCTCAGGTCACACCTCAGGTCACACCTCATCTGTTACTGATCTGATCAGACGTCCCTGTGGTCTCGATTATGTGAGACGCACGTCTGGAAGAACATCACCTCACCACAAGAACATCACCTCACCACAAGAACATCACCTCACCACAAGAACATCACCTCACAAGAACATCAACCACCTCACCACAAGACATCACCTCACCTCACCACAAGAACATCACCTCACCACAAGACACAAGAACTCACCTCACCACAAGAACATCACCTCACCACAAGAACATCACCTCATCACACATCACCTCATCACCTCACACAAGAACATCACCTCACCTCACACACACAAGATCACCTCACCTCACCTCACCACAAGAACACCTCACCTCATCACCTCACCACAAGAACATCACCTCACCACAAGAACATCACCTCACCACAACACAAGAACATCACCTCACCACAAGAACATCACCTCACCACAAGAAACACCTCACCTCACCTCACCACAAGAACATCACCTCACACATCACCTCACCACAAGAACATCACCTCACCACAAGAACATCACCTCACCACAAGAACATCACCTCACCCACAAGAACATCACCTCACCACCACAAGAACATCACCTCACACAAGCTCACCACAAGAACATCACCTCACCACAAGAACATCACCTCACCACAAGAACATCACCTCACCACAAGAACATCACCTCACCTCAACACAAGAACATCACCTCACCACAAGAACATCACCTCACCTCACCACAAGAACATCACCTCACCACAAGAACATCACCTCACCTCACCACAAGAACATCACCTCACCACAAGAACATCACCTCACCACAAGAACATCACCTCACCTCACCACAAGAACATCACCTCACCACAAGACATCACCTCACCACAAAACACACCTCAACACAAAACATCACCTCACCACAAGAACATCACCTCACCACAACACAAGAACATCACCTCACCACACAAGAACATCACCTCACCTCACAACACAAGAACATCACCTCACCACAAGAACATCACCTCACCACAAGCAACACACCTCATCACCTCACCCACAAGAACATCACCTCACCACAAGAACATCACCTCACCACAAGAACATCACCTCCCACAAGACATCACCTCACCACAACACAAGAACACACCTCACCACAAGAACATCACCTCACCTCAACACAAGAACATCACCTCACCACAAGAACATCACCTCACCACAACACAAGACACACCTCAACACAAGAACATCACCTCACACAAGAACACACCTCACCTCACACACAAGAACACACTCACCTCACACAAGAACATCCTCACCACAAAGAAACATCACCTCACCACAAGAAAACATCACCTCACACAAGAAACACTCACACAAACATACCTCACCACAACACAAGAACATCACCTCACCACAAGAACATCACCTCACCCACCACAAAATCACCCACATCACCTCACCCCACCACAAGAACATCACCTCACCACAAGAAACATCACCTCACCACAAGAACACCTCACACACAAGAACACCTCACCACAAGACCACAAGAACATCACCTCACCACAAGAACATCACCTCACCACAAGAACATCACCTCACCTCAACACAAGAACATCACCTCACCACAAGAACCTCACCTCACCCCAACACAAGAACATCACCTCACCTCACCACAAGAACATCACCTCACCACAAGAACCTCACCTCACCCAACACAAGAACATCACCTCACCCCAACACAAGAACATCACCTCAACACAAGAACATCACCTCACCACAAGAACATCACCTCACCACAAGAACATCACCTCACCCCGACCCAGACCCTGACAAACAACTCTGTGGCGGCACATTTCAAAAATCCTGGTATAAAAACTGTAACAAACCCTCTGGAGCACAGGTGTCAAACATACGGCCCGGGGGCCAGATTCGGCCCTCCTTTAATCTGGCCCTCGGCTGATTTTCTACTCAAATATTGTAATGATATTTTCTATTAAAATGTTGTTAATTTTGCGTCTCCAGAGCCTCTGTATGTGGCCCCTCCCACCAGAGCCTCTGTACGTGGCCCCTCCCACCAGCGTATCTGTACGTGGCCCCTCCCACCAGAGCAGCACAAATGAAGACTTGTCTCTTTCCAAACGCTCTTAAAGGACGATGGTTTTGACTGTTGACCGTGACCCTCATCAACAAAATGTCACACATGAGAAAAGTGGAGCCGAGTGCAGGATTTTACAACAAAAATTGACTTATTCTGTTTACAGACAAGTTCATGTTCAAACTTTGTGTTGAAATTGTATTTTTCTTAAAGTTTCAGGTTGTTCATAATATTATAATATTTTGTAAAAGAAAGAGTTCATCAGTTAAAAAAGATTTGTGTAATAGATTTGTGTTTCTCTGCACAAATATTTGAACTTCTTGTTATTTTTGGGGTTTATATGACATGAGTTTTCTGATCCGGACACTTTGGATCAAACACGACACGACCCCGGAACAAAATGAGTTTGGACATTTTGCTCTAGAGGCAGAAATCACAAACTTTTATTATTACAGCGAGAAACGTCCAACAGAAACTCACCACTGCGACTCCTGCAGGTTTAAACTTTGATATAAAATCATTTTTATAAATCTCCATTTCTTGATGTTTTTGATGTTCTCAGCAGGTTTGGAGATCCTCCTGTGGCTCTCGTCTCTTTAAGCTCCTCTGATTTAGAATCTCCACTGAACAGCTGTAAGATCATCTGAACAACTGTAAGATCATCTGAACAACTGTAAGATCATCTGAACAGCTGTAAAATCATCTGAACAGCTGTAAAATCATCTGAACAGCTGTAAGATCATCTGAACAACTGTAAGATCATCTGAACAACTGTAAGATCATCTGAACAACTGTAAGATCATCTGAACAACTGTAAGATCATCTGAACAGCTGTAAGATCATCTGTTTTTGTACAGATATATTTTGTATAAAGTCAAATTTTGTTCTTCTGTTGTAGATGATGTTGTGCACACGTGTGTTTTTATTTTTATATCCATTGATGTGTGACTGTGGTCATCAATGTCAATGTGTGACACTGATGACCCGCACCTGCACTTGGCTGATGTGTGTGCGCATCTTTTCTTCTTCTGGTTCAGTCCCGGTTCAGTCCTGGTTCAGTCCTGGTTTAGTCCTGGTTCAGTCCTGGTTCAGTCCTGGTTCGGGTCTTACCGGTCATGGTCCTGGTCCTGGTCTTGGTCTCGTCCTGGCTCAGTTGGCGGCTCAGTCCTGGTTTAGTTCTGGTCTTGGTTTTGGCGGCGGATGGAGACAGGTCCGGGTGAGACAGCTTCCGGAACAGAAGAGGAGGAGGAGCAGAGACGTCCTGCAAAACAGAAGAAGAAGCCGTTTAAGACCAAGACGAGGAAGAAGAAGAAGAAGAAGAAGAAGAGGAAGAAGAAGAAGAAGAAGAGGAAGAAGAAGAAGAGGACGAGGACGAGGAGAGGACACATCCTATAAAAATCAAAAGACACATTTCAGAGATCTCTCAGTCAGTGGAGGGTGTGTGTGTGTGTGTGTGTGTGTGTGTGTGTCCAACAGCAGTGCAGAGTACTCGAGTACCCAACCACAGAGTACTCAAGTACTCGACCTTCTGCCAGGTCCTGGGAGGGACTGGACGCTGCACCGTCCGGACACTCTGTTGTTTTACTGAAGACGTCAACGTTCACGTGGAGCAAGACACTGACACCTGGAGGGGGGTTCACCTGTCTGCACCTGTCACACAGACAGGTGCAGACAGGGGCAGGCAGGGACAGACAGGTGCAGACAGGGGCAGGCAGGGACAGACAGGTGCAGACCGGGGCAGGCAGGGGTAGACAGGTGCAGACAGGTGCAGACATGACCGTGTACCTGAGCTCTGCGCCGCGGTGCCGCTCCTGCCGCTCCCGCCGCGTCTCCGCCGCTCTCCCCGGTGCTCAGCTTCCTCTTGTGCCGAGTCTCCCGAGTCTCTCGGGTCTCCGGGTTCTCCGGGTTCTCCGGGTTCTCTCCTTTCTTCATGGTTCCTCTTTAGGATGTGACGCGTCTCAACTCCTGGAGCGCGGCAGATCCGCTCCGCCGCAGAGGGGCGCGGGCGGTGACGCTCTCACCGCCGCGCTCTCACACCTTTGCGCTCGTCTCCATCCGCGCTGTGCGGAAAAACTCTGCGCCACATCGGGGAGAAAACGCGGCGCGGCGGGGCGGACGTGTCCCGCTCCCCTCAGCTCCAAAACGCTCGTAAAACGCTCCTAAGACGCTCGTAAAACGCTTTCTGTCCGCGGTTCAGGCGGAAAAGTGCCGCGGTGAGCGCGTGCGCGCGCTGTCCATTCCGTAAGAAGCGCGCACTGTTTACGTGAACCGTGTCCGGTACCGGGACGTGTACGGGGACGTGTACGAGCAGCGCGTCCGGCCGTCAAACTGGAACCGCGGCGCTTCCTGTACGTCTGCAGCGACGTGATGACGTCACGTGCGCGCTCTGGGCACGTACAGTCACGTGCGAAGAAAACTCGATTAAACCA
>NW_026571473.1:41964116-41969116 GCF_026225935.1 Boleophthalmus pectinirostris
AGGAGGAGAGGAGGAGGAGGAGGAGGAGGAAGAGGAGGAGGAGGAGGAGGAGGAGGAGGAGGAGGAGGAGAGAGGAGGAGGAGAGGAGGAGGAGGAGGAGGAGGAGGAGGAGGAGGAGGAGGAGGAGGAGAGAGGAGGAAGAGGAGGAAGAGGAGGAGGAAGAGGAGGAGGAGGAAGAGGAGGAGGAAGAGGAGGAGGAGGAAGAGGAGGAGAGGAGGAGGAGGAGGAGGAGGAGGAGGAGGAGGAGGAGGAGGAAGAGGAGGAGGAGGAGGAGGAGGAAAGGAGGAGGAGGAGGAGGAGGGAGGAGGAGGAGAGGAGAGAGGAGGAGAGGAGGAAGAGGAGGAAGAGGAGGAAGAGGAGGAGAGGAGGAGGAGGAGGAGGAAGAGGAGGAGGTGTAGTTCTTACCGTTGGGCAGTTTTCTGATCGTTTCTGCATCAACTCAAACGTTTCAGTCTGAAACAAAAAGAAACACAAATCACTGTGTGTGTAGTTGTGTAGTTGTGTGTGTAGTTGTGTGTAGTTGTGTAGTTGTGTGTGTAGTTGTGTGTGTAGTTGTGTGTAGTTGTGTGTGTAGTGTGTGTGTGTAGTTGTGTGTAGTTGTTGTGTGTGTAGTGTGTGTGTGTGTGTGTGTAGTGTGTGTGTGTAGTTGTGTGTGTTGTGTAGTTGTGTGTGTAGTTGTGTGTGTGTGTGTGTGTGTGTGTAGTGTGTGTGTGTGTAGTTGTGTGTGTGTGTTGTGTAGTGTGTGTAGTTGTGTGTGTAGTGTGTGTGTGTAGTGTGTGTGTGTGTAGTGTGTTGTGTGTGTAGTTGTGTAGTTGTGTGTGTAGTTGTGTAGTGTGTGTGTGTGTGTGTGTAGTGTGTGTAGTTGTGTGTGTAGTGTGTGTAGTTGTGTTGTGTTGTGTAGTGTGTAGTTGTGTAGTGTGTGTGTGTAGTTGTGTAGTTGTGTGTGTAGTTGTGTGTAGTTGTGTAGTTGTGTGTGTAGTTGTGTAGTTGTGTGTAGTTGTGTAGTTGTGTGTGTAGTTGTGTGTGTAGTTGTGTAGTTGTGTGTGTAGTGTGTGTAGTTGTGTGTGTAGTTGTGTGTAGTGTGTAGTGTGTGTGTAGTTGTGTGTGTAGTGTGTGTGTAGTGTGTAGTGTGTGTGTAGTTGTGTAGTGTGTGTGTGTAGTGTGTGTGTGTAGTGTGTGTAGTTGTAGTGTGTAGTGTGTGTGTGTGTAGTGTGTGTGTAGTTTGTGTGTGTAGTGTGTGTGTGTGTGTAGTGTGTGTGTAGTGTGTGTAGTGTAGTGTAGTGTGTGTGTAGTGTGTGTGTGTAGTGTGTGTAGTTGTGTGTGTGTGTAGTGTGTGTAGTTGTGTGTGTAGTGTGTGTAGTTGTGTGTAGTGTGTAGTGTGTGTGTGTAGTTGTGTGTGTAGTTGTGTAGTTTGTGTGTGTGTGTGTGTAGTTGTGTGTGTGTGTAGTGTGTAGTTGTGTGTGTAGTGTGTGTGTGTGTGTAGTTGTGTGTGTAGTTGTGTGTGTAGTTGTGTGTGTAGTGTGTGTAGTTGTGTGTGTATGTGTGTTGTGTAGTGTGTGTGTAGTGTGTGTGTAGTAGTGTGTGTAGTTGTGTGTAGTTGTGTGTGTAGTGTGTGTAGTGTGTGTAGTTGTGTGTGTGTGTGTGTAGTGTGTATTGTGTGTGTGTTGTGTGTGTGTGTGTAGTTGTGTGTGTAGTGTGTGTGTGTAGTGTGTGTAGTGTGTGTGTGTGTAGTGTGTGTAGTTGTGTGTGTGTGTGTAGTGTGTGTAGTGTGTGTGTAGTGTGTGTGTGTGTAGTGTGTGTAGTTGTGTGTGTGTGTAGTGTGTGTGTAGTTGTGTGTGTAGTTGTGTGTAGTTGTGTGTGTTGTGTGTAGTTGTGTGTAGTTGTGTAGTTGTGTGTGTAGTGTGTGTGTGTGTTGTGTGTGTGTGTGTAGTTGTGTAGTTGTGTGTGTAGTTGTGTGTGTGTGTGTGTAGTGTGTGTGTAGTTGTGTAGTGTGTGTGTGTATGTGTGTGTGTGTAGTTGTGTGTGTAGTTGTGTAGTTGTGTGTGTAGTTGTGTGTGTGTGTAGTTGTGTGTGTAGTTGTGTGTGTAGTTGTGTGTGTAGTGTGTGTAGTTGTGTGTGTGTTGTGTGTAGTTGTTGTGTAGTAGTGTGTGTAGTGTGTGTGTGTAGTTGTGTAGTGTGTAGTGTGTAGTTGTGTGTGTGTGTGTAGTGTGTTGTGTGTATGTGTGTGTGTGTAGTTGTGTGTGTGTGTAGTGTGTGTAGTTGTGTGTGTAGTGTGTGTAGTTGTGTAGTTGTGTGTAGTTGTGTGTAGTGTGTGTAGTTGTGTGTGTAGTTGTGTGTGTAGTTGTGTAGTGTGTAGTGTGTGTGTAGTTGTGTGTGTAGTTGTTGTGTGTGTAGTTGTGTGTAGTGTGTGTAGTGTGTGTGTGTGTGTGTGTAGTTGTGTGTGTGTGTAGTGTGTGTGTGTGTGTAGTTGTGTGTGTAGTGTGTGTAGTGTGTGTGTAGTTGTGTGTAGTGTGTGTGTGTGTAGTGTGTGTGTAGTTGTGTGTGTAGTGTGTGTGTAGTTGTGTGTAGTGTGTGTAGTGTGTTGTGTAGTGTGTGTGTAGTTGTGTAGTTGTGTGTGTAGTGTGTGTAGTGTGTGTGTGTAGTTGTGTGTGTGTGTAGTGTGTGTGTAGTTGTGTGTGTAGTGTGTGTGTGTAGTGTGTGTGTTGTGTGTGTGTGTGTAGTTGTGTGTGTGTGTGTAGTGTGTGTGTGTAGTTGTGTGTGTAGTGTGTGTGTGTAGTGTGTGTAGTGTGTGTGTGTAGTTGTGTGTGTAGTGTGTTGTGTAGTTGTGTAGTTGTGTATGTTGTGTAGTGTGTGTGTAGTTGTGTGTAGTTGTGTGTGTTGTGTGTGTAGTTGTGTGTAGTGTGTGTGTAGTTGTGTAGTGTGTGTTGTGTAGTTGTGTAGTTGTGTGTAGTGTGTAGTTGTGTGTGTGTGTAGTGTGTGTAGTGTGTGTGTGTAGTTGTGTAGTGTGTGTAGTGTGTGTGTGTAGTGTGTTGTGTAGTTGTGTGTGTAGTTGTGTGTGTGTGTGTGTGTGTAGTGTGTGTGTAGTGTGTGTGTGTAGTTGTGTGTGTGTGTGTAGTGTGTGTGTGTAGTTGTGTGTAGTTGTGTGTGTGTGTAGTTGTGTGTAGTGTGTGTGTAGTTGTGTGTGTGTAGTGTGTGTAGTTGTGTGTAGTGTGTGTGTAGTGTGTGTAGTGTGTGTGTGTGTAGTTGTGTGTGTGTAGTTGTGTAGTGTGTGTATGTGTGTATGTGTGTAGTGTGTGTAGTGTGTGTGTGTGTGTGTGTGTGTGTAGTGTGTGTAGTTGTGTGTGTAGTTGTGTGTGTAGTTGTGTGTAGTTGTGTAGTGTAGTGTGTAGTGTGTGTGTAGTGTGTGTAGTGTGTGTAGTTGTGTGTAGTGTGTAGTTGTGTGTAGTTGTGTAGTGTGTGTGTGTAGTGTGTAGTGTGTGTAGTTGTGTAGTGTGTAGTGTGTGTGTAGTGTGTGTGTAGTTGTGTGTAGTGTAGTGTGTGTGTAGTAGTTGTGTGTAGTTGTGTGTGTAGTGTGTGTGTGTAGTGTGTGTGTAGTGTGTAGTGTGTGTGTAGTTGTGTATGTGTGTGTGTGTAGTTGTGTAGTTGTGTAGTTGTGTGTAGTTGTGTGTGTAGTTGTGTAGTTGTGTAGTTGTGTGTGTAGTTGTGTACTCACGGGGATGGCTGCACTGATCGTGTCTCTGGTGGAAAAATATCGAGTCCAAATCTGAACAGAAACACAAAGAGATAAACAACAGCTCCCTGTGCTGACCCGCTCCCCCTGCAGAGCACCAACACACACACACACACTCACTCTGCTCTCTGTGCTGACCTGCTCCCCCTGCAGAGCACCAACACACACACACACACTCACTCTGCTCCCTGTGCTGACCTGCTCCCCCTGCAGAGCTGTGTACAGTTTTGTGTCATGCTTTTGTGTGTTTATGGAGAATTGTGGTGTGGGAACATGGGGGCGGAGCCTCGTACAGACTCGTACTGTGGGAGTGTGGGGGAGAGATCTCTAGATGACTCAGACATGGACGAGTGTAGAACTTCTGCAGGTTTGTGATGAGGAACGATGTTAGAACATGAGAAACAGAGACAAGAACATCTGCTCTGTAAACGACAGGAGTGTGATGGAGACACATGATTCTGATCTGCTGGACCTGCTGGACCTGAAGGACCTGCTGGACCTGAAGGACCTGCTGGACCTGAAGGACCTGCTGGATCTGCTGGACCTGAAGGACCTGCTGGACCTGAAGGACCTGCTGGACCTGCTGGACCTGCTGGACCTTCAACTCAGAGCTCAGTGTGCTGTGGGCGAGTCTTGGTCCAGGTTCTCCTCTGAGTCTCACCTGTGAAATCTCTGCTCCCGTTTTGTCCTTCACCAGGTCCAAGTTCAGGATGGAGTCCAGAGTCTGAGGAGAAAAACCAGATCAGAGACCAGACCAGAGACCAGACCAGAGACCAGACCAGAGACCAGACCAGAGACCAGCCCTGGTCACACACAGAGCTGGAGTTGTGTTTGTTTCATTCACATGTTTCACACACACAGTTCTTCTCTCAAACTGAAAACACTCTGTTCCACTTTTTGTGATGTCATCATGTGGTGATACAGGAAGTGCTCCACTGTGTTTTTAAACTCCACACACCTTCACTAGAATCATCTGGATCATTTCAGTCCTGTAGATTTGATCTTGACTGAACTAAAGAGAAAAGGAGCTTAGAACTTGATGACATCACGAGGTGGAACAGAGTGTCTGGAGTTTTGCAGATGGAACAGACTCAGAACAAACAAACAAACAAACAAACAAACAAACAAACAAACACAAGGAACAGATCTGAGTGTGACAGGAACATCACAACATCAGAACAACACAACATTAGAACATTAGAACAACACAACATCAGAACATTAGAACAGTAGAACATCAGAACAGTAGAACAGTAGAACAGTAGAACAA
>NW_026571473.1:41974116-41996616 GCF_026225935.1 Boleophthalmus pectinirostris
CTACTGAAGATCTACTGAAGAACTACTGAAGATTTACTCAAGATTAACTGAAGAACTACTGAAGATCTACTGGTGCCTCCTGAGACTCCGGACGGAGACTCCTGATCTACAACATCCAGTTTAACAAGTAGAACATCTAAGACATGAACAAGTGACATGCTAATGTTTACATGTCAGAGTCTCGCGAGACCTGCCGCTCACCTGCGCAGCTCGCGGATCTTCTCGCGATACTTGGAGTAAAAGGGGTTCTGGCTCAGGTTCTGGTCCGGGTCCGGGTTCTGGTTCGGGTCCAGGGCGAAGGTCCGAGTCTGGACCGAACCGAGACCCGGGACGAGCGCACGCGCGACCGGCACGCGCACGCACAGGAGCCCGCGGAACCGCGAGGACACGAGCGCGAGCCCAGCCGCCATGTTCGTGTCCTGCATCAGTGACGGGCCGTGCGGGAACAGCGCAGGACAAAGATTCCGGGACTGACAAGTTTTTATTTTTATCATTATTAATATTTATTTTTGTACAAAACCAGACTCAGAGCGCGTGCGGATATTTTCAAAGTAAAATGGAGAAGGTTTTTTTTAAAAATATATATTTATTGTAACAGAAACGGACAAACTCTGGAAGAGGAGAAGTGTAAACATAATACGACGCTAGGGGGCGTCGTAACATTAAAAATAAATCAATTCTCTTCAAACACAAAATAAATATGACAAATAAATAAATGATATTTCATCAAAACAGCATCTATCTATTTATTATTATTATTATTGTTGTTGTTGTTGTTGTTATAAAAATAATTGTCTGTTGTTTATGTTTAGAAGAAAACGCGTCACATAAAATAGTTGGAGTTTGTGTAGTGACGGACGGAGCCGCCGGGGGGCGCTCCAACACCAAAGAAAACACGAGCCCAACGACGAGCGAACTACACCACCACAGTGTTTATAAAGTATATATAAAATATTATATAAAGTATATAAAGTTCAGCGTGTGAGACGGAGTGTTTGTGAAGTGTGTGTTGTGAGATGTGTGTGTGTTGTGTGTGTGTGTGCGTCGTGTGCGTTGTGAGGTGTGTGTGTGTTGTGTGTGTGTGTGCGTGTGTTGTGTGTTGTGTGTGTGTGTGTGTGTTGTGAGATGTGTGTGTGTTGTGAGGTGTGTGTGTGTTGTGAGGTGTGTGTGTTGTATGGTGTGTGTGTGTGTTGTGTGGTGTGTGTGTGTTGTGAGGTGTGTGTGTGTTGTGAGGTGTGTGTGTTGTATGGTGTGTGTGTTGTGTGGTGTGTGTGTGTTGTGAGATGTGTGTGTGTTGTGAGATGTGTGTGTGCTGTGTGTGTGTGTGTGTTGAGTGTGTGTGTGCGTGTGTTGTGTGGTGTGTGTGTGTTGTGAGATGTGTGTGTGTTGTGGGGTGTGTGTGTGTTGTGAGGTGTGTGTGTTGTATGGTGTGTGTTGTGTGGTATGTGTGTGTTGTGAGATGTGTGTGTTGTGTGTGTGTGTGTGTTGTGTGTGTGTGTGTGTGTGTGTGTGTGTGTGCGTCGTGTGAGTTGCTGATGTTTGTGTCTCTGAATTAAAAATGAGTTTGTTCCAGATTTGTTAAAAATGAATTATTCAAAATAAAAGCCTCAGACGCACAACAACAACACAACACAACTACTACACAACACAACTACTACACAACAACACAACACAACTACTACACAACACAACTACTACACAACAACACAACACAACTACTACACAACACAACTACTACACAACAACACAACACAACTACTACACAACAACAACACAAAAACAACACAACAGAGTCCTGGTTTAGTCCTAAAAGTAACTGGTCTGTTGGGTTTTTTATTTATTTATCGTGTGTGTGTGTGTGTGTGTGTCTGTGTGTGTGTGTGTGTGTGTGTGTGTGTGTGTGTGTGTGTGTGTGTGTGTGTGTGTGTGTGTGTGTGTGTCTGTGTGTGTGTGTGTGTGTGTGTGTGTGTGTGTGTGTGTGTGTGTGTGTGTGTGTGTGTGTCTGTGTGTGTGTGTGTGTGTGTCTGTGTGTGTCTGTGTGTGTCTGTGTGTGTGTGTGTGTGTGTGTGTGTGTGTGTGTGTGTGTGTGTGTCTGTGTGTGTGTGTGTGTGTGTCTGTGTGTGTGTGTGTGTGTGTGTGTGTGTGTGTGTGTCTGTGTGTGTGTGTGTGTGTCTGTGTGTGTGTCTGTGTGTGTGTGTGTCTGTGTGTGTGTGTCTGTGTGTGTGTGTGTCTGTGTGTGTGTGTCTGTGTGTGTCTGTGTGTGTGTGTCTGTGTGTGTGTGTCTGTGTGTGTGTCTGTGTGTGTCTGTGTGTGTGTGTCTGTGTGTGTGTGTGTGTGTGTGTGTGTCTGTGTGTCTGTGTGTGTGTGTGTGTGTCTGTGTGTCTGTGTGTGTGTCTGTGTGTGTGTCTGTGTGTGTGTCTGTGTGTGTGTGTGTGTGTGTCTGTGTGTGTGTGTGTGTGTGTGTGTGTCTGTGTGTCTGTGTCTGTGTGTGTGTGTCTGTGTGTGTGTGTGTCTGTGTGTGTGTCTGTGTGTGTGTGTCTGTGTGTGTGTCTGTGTGTGTGTGTGTGTGTCTGTGTGTGTGTGTGTGTCTGTGTGTGTGTGTGTGTGTGTGTGTGTGTCTGTGTGTGTGTGTGTCTGTGTGTGTGTGTCTGTGTGTCTGTGTGTGTGTCTGTGTGTGTGTGTCTGTGTGTGTGTGTGTGTGTGTGTCTGTGTGTGTGTGTGTGTGTGTGTGTGTGTGTGTGTGTGTGTGTGTGTGTGTGTCTGTGTGTGTGTGTGTGTGTCTGTGTGTGTGTGTGTGTGTGTGTGTGTGTCTGTGTGTGTGTGTGTGTGTGTGTGTGTGTGTGTGTGTCTGTGTGTGTGTGTGTGTGTCTGTGTGTGTGTGTGTGTGTGTGTGTGTGTGTGTGTGTGTCTGTGTGTGTGTGTGTGTGTGTGTGTGTGTGTGTGTGTCTGTGTGTGTGTGTGTAGTTGTGTCATATTTTATTCATTTTTCTCTGAGGAAAAAAGCATTTATACGAAACATCTCTGAGGACGACATGATCTCACTGCAGACCCAGACCTAGTCCTGGTTTAGTCCTGGTTTAGTCCTGGTTTAGTCCTGGTTTAGTTCTGGTTTAGTCCTGGTTTAGTCCTGGTTTAGTCCTGGTTTAGTCCTGGTTTAGTTCTGGTTTAGTCCTGGTTTAGTTCTGGTTTAGTTCTGGTTTAGTCCTGGTTTAGTTCTGGTTTAGTCCTGGTTTAGTTCTGGTTAAGTCCTGGTTTAGTTCTGGTTTAGTTCTGGTTTAGTTCTGGTTTAGTCTGGTTTAGTTCTGGTTTAGTTCTGGTTTAGTTCTGGTTTAGTTCTGGTTTAGTCCTGGTTCTGTCAGAGTTTTGTTTTGGATCAAACTGGAGTAAATCGCTCCTCTGATCTGTGACGCGCTCTCGCCGCCTCCCGCCGCCTGTGCCGCTCCCGCCGCCTGTGCCGCTCCCGCCGCCTCCCGCCGCCTCTTGCCGCCTGTGCCGCTCCCGCCGCCTCCCGCCGCCTGTGCCGCTCCCGCCGCCTCCCGCCGCCTCTTGCCGCTCCGCCGCCGCGTTGTGCTGCGTCGGTCCGTTTCGCTCATTTGCGGCGCGTCACTTTGACGTTCTGCAGAATCAGCGCGTCCCAAATAAAGACGTCAAAGTGGAGCGGAAAAGTGCCGCGTGTGCAAATCCTGCCGCGCGTCAAGACCCCACAAAACTTATACTACAAGAGTACTGCAGTACTGCAGTACTACTACTGCAAGACCCCACAAAACTTATACTACAAGAGTACTGCAGTACTACTACTGCAAGACCCCACAAAACTTATACTACAAGAGTACTGCAGTACTGCAGTACTACTACTGCAAGACTCCACAAAACTTATACTACTACAGTACTGCAGTACTGCATCTGTACTACACACAAAACTCATACACTGAAGAAACACCAAGACTAAACCCGGTCTGGTCCTGGTCTGGTCCTGGTCTGGTCTTGGTCTAGTCCTGGTCCTGGTCCTGGTCCTGGTCTGGTCCTGGTCTGGTCCTGGTCTGGTCCTGGTCTGGACCTGGTCTGGTCTTGGTCTAGTCCTGGTCTGGTCCTGGTCTGGACCTGGTCTGGTCTTGGTCTGGTCCTGGTCTGGTCCTGGTCTTGGACCTGGTCTTGGACCTGGTCGTGGTCTTGGTCTGGTCTTGGTCTGGTCTTGGTCTTGGTCCTGGTCTTGGTCTGATCTTGGTCCTGGTCCTGATCTTGGTCTTGGTTTTGGTCTTGGTCTTGGTCTCGGTCTGGTCTTGGTCTCGGTCTGGTCTTTGTCTTGGACCTGGTCTGGACCTGGTCTTGGTCTCGGTCTGGTCTTGGTCTGGTCCTGGTCTTGGTCCTGGTCTTGGTCTCTGGTCTTGGTCCTGGTCTTGGTCTTGGTCTTGGTCTTGGTCTTGGTCTGGTCTTGGTCTTGGTCTTGGTCTTGGTCTTGGTCTGGTCTGGTCTGGTCCTGGTCTTGGTCTGGTCTTGGTCCTGGTCCTGGACCTGGTCTTGGTCTGGTCTTGGTCCTGGACCTGGTCTTGGTCCTGGTCTTGGTCTGGTCTTGGTCTTGGTCTGGTCTTGGTCTTGGTCTGGTCTTGGTCTTGGTCTTGGTCTGGTCTTGGTCTTGGTCTGGTCTTGGTCTGGTCTTGGTCTGGTCTTGGTCTTGGTCTTGGTCTTGGTCTTGGTCTTGGTCTTGGTCTTGGTCTTGGTCTCTGGTCTGGTCTTGGTCTCTGGTCTTGGTCTTGGTCTTGGTCTTGGTCTTGGTCTGGTCTTGGTCTTGGTCTTGGTCCTGGTCTTGGTCTTGGTCTGGTCTTGGTCTGGTCTTGGTCTTGGTCTTGGTCTGGACCTGGTCTGGTCTTGGTCTTGGTCTCCTGGTCTTGGTCTGGTCTTGGTCTTGGTCTTGGTCTTGGTCTGGTCCTGGTCTTGGTCCTGGTCTGGACCTGGTCTTGGTCTTGGTCTTGGTCTGGTCTGGTCTGGTCTTGGTCTTGGTCTTGGTCTTGGTCTTGGTCTTGGTCTTGGTCTTGGTCTTGGTCTTGGTCTGGACTGGTCTTGGTCTTGGTCTTGGTCTTGGTCTTGGTCTTGGTCTTGGTCTTGGTCTGGACCTGGTCTTGGTCTTGGTCTGGACCTGGTCTTGGTCTTGGTCTTGGTCTTGGTCTTGGTCTTGGTCTTGGTCTTGGTCTTGGTCCTGGTCTTGGTCTGGTCTTGGTCTGTGGGTCTGTGATAAGGGCCGAGGAGGAAATTGGAGAAAAACAAAAACATTAAAAAATCATCAAAGAAAAAGTCGTTAAAAAAACATTTTTCACACGAAGCTTTTCCGACAGGGCCGCACCTGTCACCTCTTCTGCTCATTGTTTTTATGGACAGAGTTTCTGGGCACAGTCCAGGTCCAGAGGGTCCAGCTAAACCAGGTCTAAACCAGGACTAAACCAGGACTAAAAGAGGTCTAAACCAGGTCTAAACCAGGTCTAAACCAGGTCTAAACCAGGACTAAACCAGGACTAAACCAGGAGTAAACCAGGTCTAAACCAGGACTAAACCAGGTCTAAACCAGGAGTAAACCAGGTCTAAACCAGGTCTAAACCAGGTCTAAACCAGGACTAAACCAGGAGTAAACCAGGTCTAAACCAGGTCTAAACCAGGTCTAAACCAGGACTAAACCAGGACTAAACCAGGACTAAACCAGGACTAAACCAGGTCTAAACCAGGACTAAACCAGACTGACAGGTGGACAGGTGCAGCGTGGGCAGATTGACAGGTGGACAGGTGCAGCGTGGGCAGGTTGACAGGTGGACAGGTGCAGTGGTCTCTGTATGGGTGGTTGTGGTGAAGAGGAGTTGAGTCTGGGTTTGGTTCGGGCGTCTCCCTTAGACACAGAGGTCGGAGCTCGGAGTAGAGCCGCTGCTCCTCCACGTGGAGAGGAGCGTCTGAGGGGAGGAGCTCGGAGTAGAGCCGCTGCTCCTCCTCTGCTCGCTCCTCCACGTGGAGAGGAGCGTCTGAGGGGAGGAGCTCGGAGTAGAGCCGCTGCTCCTCCACGTGGAGAGGAGCGTCTGAGGGGAGGAGCTCGGAGTAGAGCCGCTGCTCCTCCTCGTGGAGAGGAGCGTCTGAGGGAGGAGCTCGGAGTAGAGCCGCTGCTCCTCCACGTGGAGAGGAGCGTCTGAGGGGAGGAGCTCGGAGTAGAGCCGCTGCTCCTCCACGTGGAGAGGAGCGTCTGAGGGGAGGAGCTCGGAGTAGAGCCGCTGCTCCTCCACGTGGAGAGGAGCGTCTGAGGGGAGGAGCTCGGAGTAGAGCCGCTGCTCCTCCACGTGGAGAGGAGCGTCTGAGGGAGGACGTCTGTTCTGACGTCTCCTGGACGTGTCCCTCAGGAGGTGTTCATGTCCCACCAGGAGGAGGAGACCCAGGACACACTGGAGGGACCATGTCTCTGGACTGGACTGGGAACACCTCAGGTCCCACTGGAGGAGCTGGAGGAAGTGTCTGGGGTGAAGGAAGTCTGGGAGTCTCTGTTCAGACTGATGTCCCCGAGACCCGACCCCAGAGAAGAAGAAGAACATGGACGGATCCTGTCAGCTCCTGTCTGCTCCTGTCAGCTCCTGTCAGCTCCTGTCTGCTCCTGTCAGCTCCTGTCTGCTCCTGTCAGCTCCTGTGTGCTCCTGTCAGCTGTCTGCTCCTGTCTATAAATATAAAAGTACAAAAATAAAAAATATATATAAAAGTATAAAAATATAAAAGTGTAAAAATATAAAAATATAAAAAATAAAAAGTGTAAAAATATAAAAGTATAAAAATATAAAAGTGTAAAAATATAAAAATATAAAAATAAAAAGTGTAAAAATATAAAAGTATAAAAATATAAAGTGTAAAATATAAAAATATAAAAATAAAAAGTGTAAAAATATAAAAATATAAAAATATAAAAGTGTAAAAATATAAAAATATAAAAGTGTAAAAATATAAAAATAAAAGTGTAAAAATATAAAAATATAAAGTAAAAAATATAAAAAGTGTAAAAATATAAAAATATAAAAGTGTAAAAATATAAAAGTATAAAAGTATAAAAATATAAAAGTGTAAAAATATAAAAATATAAAAGTATAAAAATATAAACGTGTAAAGGTGTAAAAGTGTAAAGTCGTCATCTGTGGGAGTCGCACGTTTCCACCTGAGCAGATCAAAGTGTTAATGAGCCTCTGGGGCCAAAAAAACCAAGACACGAGTTTAGACCTGAATTATTTATGAAACACAAACCTCCACGGACCAGAGAAGAAGAAGAAGACGAAGACGAAGAAGAAGAAGAAAGAGAAGAAGACGGGGGGGGGGGGGGGGCTCCAGAGTCCAGGAGCCTCCAGCTCCGACCTCAACCCCAAAACAGAGTCTGTCCCTGGGCACGGATCAGACCTGATCCCCTGGACCGAGTCTGGACCTGAGGGACCTGAGGGACCTGGGAGACCTGAGGGACCTGAGGGACCTGAAAGACCTGAAAGACCTTAAGGACCTGAGGGACCTGAGGGACCTGAAAGACCTGAAGGACCTGAAAGACCTGAGGGACCTGAGGGACCTGAAAGACCTGAAGGACCTGAGGGACCAGAGGGACCTGAGGGACCTGGGAGACCTGAGGGACCTGAAAGACCTGAGGGACCTGAAAGACCTGAAGGACCTGAGGGACCAGAGGGACCTGAGGGACCTGGGAGACCTGAGGGACCTGAAAGACCTGAAGGACCTGAGGGACCTGAAGGACCTGAAAGACCTGAGGGACCTGAAAGACCTGAGGGACCTGAGTGACCTGAAAGACCTGAAGGACCTGAAAGACCTGAGGGACCAGAGGGACCTGAGGGACCTGGGAGACCTGAGGGACCTGAGGGACCTGAAAGACCTGAAAGACCTGAGGGACCTGAAAGACCTGAAGGACCTGAGGGACCTGAGGGACCTGAAAGATCTGAAGGACCTGAAAGACCTGAGGGACCTGAGAGACCAGAGGGACCTGAGGGACCAGAGGGACCTGAGGGACCTGGGAGACCTGACGGACCTGAGGGACCTGAAAGACCTGAGGGACCTGAAGGACCTGAAAGACCTGAGGGACCAGAGGGACCTGAAGGACCTGAGGGACCTGAAAGACCTGAAAAACCTGAAGGACCTGAAAGACCTGAGGGACCTGGGAGACCTGAGGGACCTGAAAGACCTGAAAGACCTGAGTGACCTGAGAGACCTGAGGGACCTGAGGGAGAGTCCACATGTTTAACACAGTCGACTGAACGGCTGCAGGGACAAGACCCTGTTTTATTATTTATGTTTTACCTCCTCAAAAAAAAATTAAAAAATTTAACTGAACCAGGACTAAACCGGGTCTAAACCAGGTCTAAACCGGGTCTAAACCTAAACCGGTCTAAACCAGTCTAAACCAGATCTAAACCGGGTCTAAACCAGATCTAAACCGGGTCTAAACCAGATCTAAACCGGGTCTAAACCAGGTCTAAACCGGGTCTAAACCAGATCTAAACCGGGTCTAAACCGGGTCTAAACCAGATCTAAACCGGGTCTAAACCGGGTCTAAACCGGGTCTAAACCAGATCTAAACCAGATCTAAACCGGGTCTAAATCAGATCTAAACCAGGTCTAAAACAGATCTAAACCGGGTCTAAACCGGGTCTAAACCGGGTCTAAACCGGGTCTAAACCAGGTCTAAACCAGATCTAAACCAGATCTAAACCGGGTCTAAACCGGGTCTAAACCGGGTCTAAACCAGATCTAAACCGGGTCTAAACCGGGTCTAAACCGGGTCTAAACCAGGTCTAAACCAGATCTAAACCGGGTTTAAACCGGGTCTAAACCGGGTCTAAACCAGATCTAAACCAGATCTAAACCGGGTCTAAATCACGTCTAAACCAGGTCTAAACCAGATCTAAACCAGGTCTAAACCAGGTCTAAACCAGATCTAAATCGGGTCTAAACCGGGTCTAAACCAGATCTAAACCGGGTCTAAACCGGGTCTAAACCAGGTCTAAACCAGATCTAAACCGGGTCTAAACCGGGTCTAAACCGGGTTTAAACCGGGTCTAAACCGGGTCTAAACCGGGTCTAAACCAGGTCTAAACCAGATCTAAACCGGGTCTAAACCAGGACTAAACCAGGTCTAAACCAGATCTAAACCAGGTCTAAACCAGGTCTAAACCAGATCTAAACCGGGTCTAAACCGGGTCTAAACCAGATCTAAACCAGGTCTAAACCAGGTCTAAACCAGATCTAAAACAGGTCTAAACCAGGTCTAAACCAGGTCTAAACCAGGTCTAAACCAGATCTAAACCAGGTCTAAACCAGGTCTAAACCAGATCTAAACCGGGTCTAAACCGGGTCTAAACCAGATCTAAACCAGGTCTAAACCAGGTCTAAACCAGATCTAAACCAGGTCTAAACCAGGTCTAAACCGGGTCTAAACCGGGTCTAAACCAGGTCTAAACCAGATCTAAACCGGGTCTAAATCAGATCTAAACCGGGTCTAAACCAGGTCTAAACCGGGTCTAAACCAGGTCTAAACCAGGTCTAAACCAGATCTAAACCGGGTCTAAACCGGGTCTAAACCAGATCTAAACCGGGTCTAAACCGGGTCTAAACCGGGTCTAAACCAGATCTAAACCAGATCTAAACCGGGTCTAAATCAGATCTAAACCAGGTCTAAAACAGATCTAAACCGGGTCTAAACCGGGTCTAAACCAGGTCTAAACCAGATCTAAACCAGATCTAAACCGGGTCTAAACCGGGTCTAAACCAGATCTAAACCGGGTCTAAACCGGGTCTAAACCGGGTCTAAACCGGGTCTAAACCAGGTCTAAACCAGATCTAAACCGGGTTTAAACCGGGTCTAAACCGGGTCTAAACCAGATCTAAACCAGATCTAAACCGGGTCTAAATCACGTCTAAACCAGGTCTAAACCAGGTCTAAACCAGGTCTAAACCAGATCTAAATCGGGTCTAAACCGGGTCTAAACCAGATCTAAACCGGGTCTAAACCGGGTCTAAACCGGGTTTAAACCGGGTCTAAACCGGGTCTAAACCGGGTCTAAACCAGGTCTAAACCAGATCTAAACCGGGTCTAAACCAGGTCTAAACAGGTCTAACCAGGTCTAAACCAGGTCTAAACCAGGTCTAAACCAGGTCTAAACCAGGTCTAAACCAGATCTAAACCAGGTCTAAACCAGGTCTAAACCAGATCTAAACCGGGTCTAAACCGGGTCTAAACCAGATCTAAACCAGGGTCTAAACCAGGTCTAAACCAGATCTAAACCAGGTCTAAACCAGGTCTAAACCGGGTCTAAAACCAGGTCTAAACCAGGTCTAAAACCAGGTCTAAAACCAGATCTAAACCGGGTCTAAAACCGGGTCTAAACCAGGTCTAAACCAGATCTAAACCGGGTCTAAAACCAGGATCTAAACCAGGTCTAAACCAGGTCTAAACCGGGTCTAAACCAGGTCTATCTAAACCGGGTCTAAACCAGGTCTAAACCGGTCTAAAACCAGGTCTAAACCAGGTCTAAACCAGGTCTAAACCGGGTCTAAACCGGGTCTAAACCGGGTCTAAACCGGGTCTAAACCAGGTCTAAACCAGATCTAAACCGGGTCTAAATCAGATCTAAAACAGGTCTAAACCAGGTCTAAACCAGGTCTAAACCAGGTCTAAACCAGGTCTAAACCAGATCTAAACCGGGTCTAAACCGGGTCTAAACCGGGTCTAAACCGGGGTCTAAACCAGGTCTAAACCAGATCTAAACCGGGTCTAAATCAGATCTAAAACAGGTCTAAACCAGGTCTAAACCAGGACTAAACCAGGTCTAAACCAGGTCTAAACCAGATCTAAACCAGATCTAAAACAGGTCTAAACCAGGTCTAAACCAGGTCTAAACCAGATCTAAACCAGGTCTAAACCAGGTCTAAACCAGATCTAAACCGGGTCTAAACCGGGTCTAAACCAGGTCTAAACCAGGTCTAAACCAGGTCTAAACCGGGTCTAAACCAGATCTAAACCAGGTCTAAACCAGGTCTAAACCGGGTCTAAACCGGGTCTAAACCGGGTCTAAACCGGGTCTAAACCAGGTCTAAACCAGATCTAAACTGGGTCTAAATCAGATCTAAACCGGGTCTAAACCAGGTCTAAACCAGGTCTAAACCAGGTCTAAACCGGGTCTAAACCAGGTCTAAACCAGGTCTAAACCAGGTCTAAACCGGGTCTAAACCAGGTCTAAACCAGGGTCTAAACCAGGTCTAAACCGGGTCTAAACCAGGTCTAAACCAGGTCTAAACCAGGTCTAAACCGGGTCTAAACCAGATCTAAACCAGGTCTAAACCAGGTCTAAACCAGATCTAAACCAGGTCTAAACCGGGTCTAAACCGGGTCTAAACCGGGTCTAAACCGGGTCTAAACCAGGTCTAAACCAGATCTAAACCGGGTCTAAATCAGATCTAAACCGGGTCTAAACCAGGTCTAAACCGGGTCTAAAACCAGGTCTAAACCGGGTCTAAACCAGGACTAAACCAGGTCTAAACCAGGTCTAAACCGGGTCTAAACCAGGTCTAAACCGGGTCTAAACCGGTCTAAACCGGGTCTAAACCGGGTCTAAACCGGGTCTAAACCAGGTCTAAACCAGGGTCTAAACCGGGTCTAAACCGGGTCTAAACCGGGTCTAAACCGGGTCTAAACCAGGTCTAAACCAGGAGGTCTAAACCAGGTCTAAACCAGGTCTAAACCGGGTCTAAACCAGGTCTAAAGGTCTAAACCGGGTCTAAACCAGGTCTAAACCAGGTCTAAACCAGGTCTAAACCGGGTCTAAACCGGGTCTAAACCAGGTCTAAACCGGGTCTAAACCAGGTCTAAACCAGGTCTAAACCGGGTCTAAACCGGGTCTAAACCAGGTCTAAACCGGGTCTAAACCAGGTCTAAACCGGGTCTAAACCAGGTCTAAACCGGGTCTAAACCGGGTCTAAACCAGGTCTAAACCGGGTCTAAACCGGGTCTAAACCAGGTCTAAACCAGGACTAAACCAGGTCTAAACCAGGTCTAAACAGAGAGTAAAAGTGGAGCGTGACCAGACTGGGACTTGTCGGGTTCATTTAGTCTGAAGTTGTCGACTCATCAGAGGCGACGCTTCGTTAAAGTCGAGATCAGAGCGAAAACGCGCCATAATAAAGTCTAACGTGATTAACGGGGACCTCATCACGGGACGGGGCCACGGGGGCGAGGGGGGCGGGGGGGGGGGGGGGTCCTCTCCTGTCTCCGGACCTTTCAGCTGTTCAGTCGGGGGGGCAGCATCAAACACCAGACCCCCCCCCCCCCCCCCCCATTACAGTCACATGTCATTAAATCTGGACACGCGCCTGAGCCAAAGACAGGAGCAGACAGGTGCAGACAGGAGCAGACAGGTGCAGACAGGAGCAGACAGGTGCTGTTTTCTCACACTGTTGTTGTGCCCTTGGCCATGACACTTCAGACGCTGCAGCTCAGACAACTCTGAGTCAGTCCTGGTTTAGTCCTGGTTTAGTCCTGGTTTAGTACTACTACTGTACTACAACAGTACATTGCAATACTACTGTAGTACTACAGTAGTACTACAGTAGTACTACAGTACTGTAGTACTACAGTACTGTAGTACTACAGTACTGTAGTACTACAGTAGTACTACTGTAGTAGTTTTTTCAGTGGGGTCGACTCTGTTCCCACATTTCTAAGATTTTTTTATTTCTAAGATCAAAATGAAACTTTAAGTCGAGTCATTTTTATTTTTATTCCATATTTAAAGGGACGACTTGGAGTCATTTCAGCCTCAGGTCGTTTGCTTCAGGTCGTTTGCTTCAGGTTGTTTGCTTCAGGTCAGGTTCAAATCTGATACAAACTGATGAGAAAGAAAAAGAGGAAACATTGAGCCAAATAAAAACAAAAAGACGATGAGACTCGGTGCTCGTGACGATTTCAGGAGCAACAGTCGAGTCAAAAGGCGTCAAACTTTTACTCAAGGAAACAAAACATTTAAAAAACTTTAAACCAAATTCAGCCACAAATAAAACAAATTTAAACGAGTTTAAGTCTGAGAAGAAACACACGACCTGAGCCACAAACCAGACGCCGGACTTCAGGTCATGTGAGTGTTTAAAATAAAGTCACATTAGTGTGTAAGGGCGTGAGGACTGACACATTAGTGTGTAAGGGCGTGAGGAGTGTGTGAAAAGTGCACAGATCATCACAGACTCACACACGTGTGCGGCACGTTTGGAAACATAAATGTTTAAATAAACATAACTGCAGCAACTTTTGTCACTCGAGTCACACGGAGAATGACCTGAGTGACCTGAGTGACCTGAGTGACAAATGTTTCTGTGAATGTTTTTACGTTTATTTGTGACTCATGAATTTTATTCGTGAAAATCGTTCTGTTCGTTTCTGGAACAAGAAAAGATTTTGTGAACAAAGTGAGATTTATTTGATCATAAAGACGCGAAAATATTTACATATGATTTAGACCTGGTTTAGTCCTGGTTTAGACCTGGTTTAGTCCTGGTTTAGTCCTGGTTTAGACCTGGTTTAGTCCTGGTTTAGTCCTGGTTTAGACCTGGTTTAGTCCTGGTTTAGACCTGGTTTAGTCCTGGTTTAGTCCTGGTTTAGTTCTCGTGCTGAAAACCTGAAGGCCAAAGGTCAGAGGGACCATGCAGCTGTTCAGACGTTGGAAAACTTTTTAAATCAAGAGTTTATAGAAAAACTCTTCCCTCAGAGTCTTTGCACCAGCGCTGAGCTCCACCTGAGAGCCCCCCCCCACCCCCCCCCCACACCCCCCCTCCGCTCCACCCTCCTCCGCATGCCCCCCCCTCACCCCCCCCCGTGGATAATCCGGCCGCGGCGGCTGCGGATGCCTCGGCGCAGAATGGAGCGTAAAGCCTGTTACCTGGATCAGACCAATCCTCAGAGCGCCGCGTCAGCACTGACCAGAGCCGCCGGGGAGGGGGGGGCACGGGGTGTTATGAGCGCGAGGGGGGGGCGGAAGGGGGCGGAAGGGGGGCTGATGTCCGTGACCGCTTCATAAGACCCAATAAGAATCCGAGGAGATGAGCCGCTCCGGGGGGGAGGGGGAACGAGCCGACGCAGCGATTCAGCTTCAAACACAAACTCCACAAACTCCAGGAGACCATGCAGCTGGTCACACACAACCATGCAGCTGATCATCACACACACACACACACACACAGAACCATGCAGCTGGTCACACACAGAACCATGAAGCTGGTCTCACACACACACACACACACACACACACACACACACACACAGAACCATGCAGCTGTTCACACACACACACACACACAGAACCATGCAGCTGTTCACACACACACAACCATGCACCTGGTCTCACACACACACACACACAACCATGCAGCTGTTCACACACACATACACAAAACCATGCAGCTGTTCACACATACACACACACCAAACCATGCAGCTGTTCACTGTTCCACAGTTTGTTTTGTTTGTTCAGGTTCGGGTTCGAGTTTGGGTTTTGGTGTTGGGGTTGTTTCCCTTCAGGGGTCAGACGTCGGGGGTCGAGGGTCAGAGGTCAGACGTCGGGGGTCAGGGTCAGAGGTCGGGGGTCTTTAGGCATAATTTTTCCAAACTCAGATCAGATTTGATTTAATTTAAAGTTTAAAAAATTCTCTTTTAGATGTTTTTGTCTTTTCCATTTTCTCCTTTTTCTCCTTCACTCCTCTCCTTGCCTCCTCTCCTTCCCTCCTCGTTTCCTCTCCTTCCCTCCTTGCCTCCTCGTCTCCTTTCCTTGTCTCCGTGGAAACTGTTTAACCCGAGTTAAATTCTGTAAAGAGCCGATTATGATAAAGACGACCCCGAACCGCTCACTTCAGCTTCCTCTCCTCCTCTTCATCCCCTCATCATCACCCCCCCGCCCCCCCATGGCTGTGTCGGTGTGGGGGGGTGCGGTGGCGGGTGCGTGGCGGGTGCGGTGGCGGGTGCGGTGGCGGGTGCGGTGGCGGGTGCGGTGGCGGGTGCGGTGGCGGGCGCTGTGGCGTGGAGAGCAGATTATGGTAAGCAGCCGCTCACATCCAACGCTCAACATTAAACTCTATTTACATTCAAATAAAGCCTCATGTCTCCTTCACTCCGCTCCTCGGCTCCTTGTCTCCTTCTCTCCTTGTCTCCTTCACTCCGCTTCTCGTCTCCTTGTCTCCTTGTCTCCTTGTCTCCTCTGTCCTAGATCCATTGGTTTTGGTCAAAGCCGTAAAAAGGTTTAATGTTTTTCATTTATTAGATCCTCTTTTAAGACACACTTTAGACCTGGTTTAGTCCTGGTTTAGTCCTGGTTTAGTCCTGGTTTAGTTCTGGTTTAGACCTGGTTTAGTTCTGGTTTAGTCCTGGTTTAGTTCTGGTTTAGTCCTGGTTCCTCAGAAGTGTCTTCAGGTTCTCGTCATTTATTTTCTCTGAAGTTTTTTTTTTGGATTGATTCGTGTTTGAGGAAACTTTAATCTCTTATTTTCAACACTCGTCTCCTCGTTTCCTCGTCTCCTTGTCTCCTTGTCTCCTCTCTCCTCGTCTCCTCTCTCCTCGTTTCCTTCCTCGGTGCAGAATAAAGATGTCGAGCTCTGACTGAGCGACAACAAATCGATGAATCTCATTGGTCACGGTCGACGAGGGCCCAAGGAAGGAGGCGAGGATTTAGGAGGCGAGGAGTTAGGAGGCGAGGAGTTAGGAGGTGAGGAGTTAGGTGACATCAAAGGAAAGGAGACAAGGAGGTAGAGAGCACTCCTCCTCGAGTCCTGCAGGAACAAAAGCATTTTAAATGTGCAGAACTTCTGTTTAAATGGAAGAAGAAGAAGAAGAAGAAGAAGAAGAAGAAGAGGAGGAGGAGGAGATGTTGGAGGTGTGGAGGTGTTGGAGGTGTTGAAGGTCTCAGGAGGAACCCTGAGCAGATGTTGACAGATTAATAATAAACTGTTCCTCAAACGTGTGACTGAGACGAGGTCTTCACCTTCAGACCTTCTGCAGCTCGTCCTGGAGCCTCTGGGACCAGGACTGGGTTTCACACCTGGAGGTCATTTCCAGTTCCTCCTCTGGTTCTTGTTCTGTTTTTTCTGGTGCTGCTTTGGTCGCGGTGAAGATCTCGACTGGAGGATGAAGACGTTGCTGAACCTACAGAAGCTGCACAGATCCTCCATCGCAGAAGGTTTAACGTGTCTCCAGAAACGAGGAGGAGCTTCAGGACACAGTTCCTCTACAAGATCTGGAAGGTCCCACATCTGCTCCTGTGTGCAGTGTCCTACAGGACGACCTGCAGCAGGACTGTGAACGTCTCTGCCCAAACCTTCAGACTTCATAAGGACGACCTGAGGACGACCTGAGGCTCCACGTCCTGTAGGGGGTTGTTGTTTGGAGACAAGTCCTCCACCGGTGACCTGAGCTTCTCACAGACCAGAAGCACGAGCCGAGGAGCCACATGAGACTGAGAAGAACTGTGAGGTCCTGAGGATGAAATGTCCCACCAGGTCGACAAGAACTTTGACTTTCAGGATCACCTCACCTCAGGTCTCGCCTCAGGACTCAGGTCTCACCTCAGGTCTCACCTCAGGACTCACCTCAGGTCTCACCTCAGGACTCACCTCAGGTCTCAGGACTCAGGACTCAGGTCTCAGGACTCAGGTCTCAGGTCTCAGGACTCAGGTCTCAGGACTCAGGACTCAGGTCTCAGGACTCAGGACTCAGGTCTCAGGACTCAGGTCTCAGGTCTCAGGTCTCAGGACTCAGGTCATTGTGAGTTTTCTCTGTTGTTTCATGTTTTCAGGTTAAAATCAGAGTTTTGCATAAAAAATGTATTTACAAACCCATAAAAATATTAAACACAATAAAAATTTCACTCAAATGTTTCTTCTGTTTTAATTTGAGCAAATTTACTTCAGGTCATTTCAGGAGTCTGGTCTCAGATTTAGTCTCTGGGTTTTGGTTTTCACTCGGGGGATTTCAAGTTTTTCTCTTCGTGGGGTCGAACTTGTGGAGAGAAAAACGACTTGAGTCACTCGTGTTGACTCGAGTCACTCGTGTCGTTTCAGGTAAAAGTCACAAAAGTTTTATTTTTGTGACGAGCTCGAGTTGTTTCCCTGGAGACGAAACGTCAACGTGAAACTGAAGAGACAAACACAAATTAAACATTTTCTGGACTCTTGAGCAGCAGCTCAGGTCAGAGACTCGGGTGTAAAATCCTGCTGTTTTTATTTTTAATCGTATTAAACGTCTCAGAGTCTCTCGAGGTTTTTCCTTCATATTTCAGAAAATATAAACCTTTCTCCATTTCCAGGAGAAAAAGACGAACAGAAAAAACGAAACAAACGACCCAAACTCCAGAGTCTGTGACAGAGTCCGGGTTAGTCCTGGTTCAGACCTGGTTTAGTCCTGGTTCAGACCTGGTTTAGTCCTGGTTCAGACCTGGTTTAGTCCTGGTTCAGACCTGTCCCTGATTCCTCTAGAGATCAGACTTAATTTAATCAGTGTAAACATAAACAGAGTCTCCACGGCGACACCCCCCCCACCCCCCCCCCCCCCCACCCCCCCCCCCGAGGCCCGAGTCAGACTCACCTGAGGAGGGGGGGGTTTAGGTCTTAAACTGGGTCCTGCTGATTCTACGACTCTGGACACATGAAGGATCCTGGTCCTGGTTTAGTCCTGGTTTAGTCCTGGTCCTGGTTTAGTCCTGGTTTAGACCTGGTTTAGTCCTGGTTTAGACCTGGTTTAGACCTGGTTTAGTCCTGGTTTAGACCTGGTTTAGACCTGGTTTAGACCTGGTTTAGTCCTGGTTTAGACCTGGTCTGGTCTTGTTTGGGGTTTTGAGTCTCTGTGGACTTGACTGTTTGTTTTGCTCTGAGCTAATTGAGCGCTAACTGCTAACTCCAGGGGGATTGTGGGTAGAGGCCGTCAGAGCCAATCAGAATCACGCTAACACGCTAACACACGCTAACACACGCTAACGCGCGGAAACAGACGCTAACGAGGCTAAACCACAGACGCTAACGAGCTCCGCCCCCTGAGACACGTCCCCACAAGTAACAAATACAACAACTGTAGACAGGGACAGCACCTGACACAGCACCTGACACAGCACCTGACACAGCACCTGACACAGCACCTGACACAGCACCTGACAGGGACAGGTCCTGTCGTCCCTGTGTTCTGGGACAGTCCGGGTCTGGGTCTGGGTCTGGGTCCGGGGTCCGGGTCTTGAGTTTTTGTCCCACAGATTTAAACAAAAATCGTCCCAAAGTCTCAGATTAAACCTTCTCAGGCTCAAATAAAATTTTAATAACAGGAAAAAATCAGATATTTGGGGAAAATGATCATATGTGTAATAATTTACAATCCTGACTTTTTTTTGAGAGACTTTCACACGTCGTGTGTCCGGGATGTTGCAGATTTGGTTCGGTGGTAAATTAACACTGAAGACTGAAAATGATCTGAACAATAACTTTATGTGTTTATCACTTTTCATAACAATAAAAACATAAATCACAGTGAAACAGTTTCACAGCGGCAGAACAACAGCACTTTTTCATGTGGTTTTCCAAGAAACATTTTTATCCTTTGTAAACAACAGAAGTACTTGACGCGTCTGGCAGGTGGTTTGTCTGTATCGTCCACGTTTATCAGCACAAACGAGAAAAAAGTCTCCTGAGTAAAAAAAGCTCATAAAATCTGGATTTGGAGTCAGTAGCTCATTGGCATTAAACTGTTGTAAATCTGCAACGTTTGTCTGGAGAAATTTAACCAAAACTGAACCTGAAACAAGAAAAACACAAACTGAGTTTTGTTTCACTAAAATACAGAAAATCTGAAAAACAACCTGGTTTAGACCCAGTTTAGTCCTGGTTTAGTCCTGGTTTAGACCTGGTTTAGTCCTGGTTTAGTCCTGGTTTAGACCTGGTTTAGTCCTGGTTTAGTCCCGGTTTAGTCCCGGTTTAGTCCTGGTTTAGACCTGGTTTAGTCCTAGTTTAGTCCTGGTTTAGACCTGATTTAGACCCGGTTTAGACCCGGTTCAGTCCCGGTTTAGTCCTGGTTTAGACCTGGTTTAGTCCTGGTTTAGTCCTGGTTTAGACCCGGTTCAGTCCCGGTTTAGTCCCGGTTTAGTCCTGATTTAGTCCTGGTTTAGACCCGGTTCAGTCCCGGTTTAGTCCCGGTTTAGTCCTGGTTTAGACCTGGTTTAGACCTGGTTTAGAGCTGGTTTAGACCCAGTTTAGACCCGGTTTAGTCCCGGTTTAGTCCCGGTTTAGTCCTGGTTTAGTCCTGGTTTAGACCTGGTTTAGACCTGGTTTAGTCCTAGTTTAGTCCTGGTTTAGACCTGGTTTAGACCCGGTTTAGACCCGGTTCAGTCCCGGTTTAGTCCTGGTTTAGTCCTGGTTTAGTCCTGGTTTAGACCCGGTTCAGTCCCGGTTTAGTCCCGGTTTAGTCCTGATTTAGTCCTGGTTTAGACCCGGTTCAGTCCCGGTTTAGTCCTGGTTTAGTCCTGGTTTAGACCTGGTTTAGACCTGGTTTAGAGCTGGTTTAGACCCAGTTTAGACCCGGTTTAGTCCCGGTTTAGTCCTGGTTTGGTCTCGTGTCGGGGACTTCACTTCAGCTTCATAAAATTTTCATAAAAACAAAATATTAATGACTTCATCTTTTATTGATGCTCCTTCTGTTTACGTCCACCTCAAGATCTGACCCACAACCTCAGGCCCCCAGGGGCCCCAACCCCAGACCCACAGGGGCCCCAACCCCAGACCCACAGGGGCCCCGGAGTCTGACACAAGAAGTCCCGGTCTGAGTCTCAGTCTCAGTCCTGGGCTCAGTCCCGGTCTCAATCCCGGTCTCAGTCCTGGTCTGGGAGCTGTGGTCTGGACTTGGGGCAGGGGATTGTGGGTAATGTAGTTCAGTCACAGGACTAGACTCAGACCTGAAGTTGAATCAGGTCGGTGTCGTGTTTCAGGGACTCGAGCGGCGACACAGAGTCTGAGAAACATGAGGAAAAGTCACGAGTGGAACATGAGTTTAGTCGAGTTTGTGACTGAAGATCACTTTATGATCCAGAGTCAAATTGTCTGCGTCACGACACAGAGTCTGTGTCGACCGACGCGTCACAACGACAAAGACTCGTCTTTTCTTTCAACAAAATAAATAAAATAAAATGTTTAATTCAGTTTTGACACATTTGTTTAAGTTTTACCAAACTAAACGTTAAATCACGATTCATTTGCATAAACTCATGTGTGTCAGAGGGGGTTTCTCTCTGTGACAGAGGGGTGTTCTCTCTGTGACAGAGGGGTGTTCTCTCTGTGACAGAGGGGTGTTCTCTCTGTGTCAGAGGGGTGTTCTCTCTGTGTCAGAGGGTTGTTCTGTCTGTGTCAGAGGGGTGTTCTCTCTGTGTGTCAGAGGGGTGTTCTCTCTGTGTCAGAGGGGTGTTCTCTCTCTGTGTGTCAGAGGGGTGTTCTCTCTGTGTCAGAGGGGTGTTCTCTCTGTGACAGAGGGGTGTTCTCTCTGTGTCAGAGGGGTGTTTCTCTCTGTGACAGAGGGGGTGTTCTCTCTGTGTCAGAGGGGTGTTCTCTCTGTGTCAGAGGGGTGTTCTCTCTGTGTGTCAGAGGGTGTTCTCTCTGTGTCAGAGGGGTGTTCTCTCTGTGTCAGAGGGGTGTTCTCTCTGTGACAGAGGGGTGTTTCTCTGTGTCAGAGGGGTGTTCTCTCTGTGTCAGAGGGGTGTTTCTCTGTGTGTCAGAGGGTGTTCTCTCTGTGTGACAGAGGGGTGTTCTCTCTGTGTCAGAGGGGTGTTCTCTCTGTGTGACAGAGGGGTGTTCTCTCTGTGTCAGAGGGGTGTTCTCTCTGTGTGACAGAGGGGTGTTCTCTCTCTGTGTCAGAGGGGTGTTCTCTCTGTGTGTCAGAGGGGTGTTCTCTCTCTGTGTCAGAGGGGTGTTCTCTCTGTGACAGAGGGGTGTTCTCTCTGTGTCAGAGGGGTGTTCTCTCTGTGTGACAGAGGGGTGTTCTCTCTGTGTGACAGAGGGGTGTTCTCTCTGTGTGACAGAGGGGTGTTCTCTCTGTGTGACAGAGGGGTGTTCTCTCTGTGACAGAGGGGTGTTCTCTCTGTGACAGAGGGGTGTTCTCTCTGTGTCAGAGGGGTGTTCTCTCTCTGTGACAGAGGGGTGTTCTCTCTGTGTGACAGAGGGGTGTTCTCTCTGTGACAGAGGGGTGTTCTCTCTGTGTCAGAGGGTGTTCTCTCTGTGTGACAGAGGGGTGTTCTCTCTGTGTCAGAGGGGTGTTCTCTCTGTGTGACAGAGGGGTGTTCTCTCTGTGTCAGAGGGGTGTTCTCTCTGTGTGACAGAGGGGTGTTCTCTCTGTGACAGAGGGGTGTTCTCTCTGTGACAGAGGGGTGTTCTCTCTGTGTCAGAGGGGTGTTCTCTCTGTGTCAGAGGGGTGTTCTCTCTGTGTGACAGAGGGGTGTTCTCTCTGTGTCAGAGGGGTGTTCTCTCTGTGTGACAGAGGGGTGTTCTCTCTGTGTCAGAGGGGTGTTCTCTCTGTGTCAGAGGGGTTTCTCTGTGTGACAGAGGGGTGTTCTCTCTGTGTCAGAGGGGTGTTCTCTCTGTGTGACAGAGGGGTGTTCTCTCTGTGTCAGAGGGGTGTTCTCTCTGTGTGACAGAGGGGTGTTCTCTCTGTGACAGAGGGGTGTTCTCTCTGTGACAGAGGGGTGTTCTCTCTCTGTGTCAGAGGGGTGTTCTCTCTGTGTCAGAGGGGTGTTCTCTCTGTGACAGAGGGGTGTTCTCTCTGTGTGTCAGAGGGGTGTTCTCTCTGTGTGTCAGAGGGGTGTTCTCTCTGTGTGACAGAGGGGTGTTCTCTCTGTGACAGAGGGGTGTTCTCTCTGTGTCAGAGGGGTGTTCTCTCTGTGTCAGAGGGGTGTTCTCTCTGTGTGACAGAGGGGTGTTCTCTCTGTGTCAGAGGGGTGTTCTCTCTGTGACAGAGGGGTGTTCTCTCTGTGTCAGAGGGGTGTTCTCTCTGTGTGTCAGAGGGGTGTTCTCTCTGTGTGTCAGAGGGGTGTTCTCTCTGTGTGTCAGAGGGGTGTTCTCTCTGTGTGACAGAGGGGTGTTCTCTCTGTGACAGAGGGGTGTTCTCTCTCTGTGTCAGAGGGTGTTTCTCTCTGTGACAGAGGGGTGTTCTCTCTGTGACAGAGGGGTGTTCTCTCTGTGACAGAGGGTGTTCTCTCTGTGTCAGAGGGGTGTTCTCTCTGTGTCAGAGGGTGTTCTCTCTGTGTGTCAGAGGGGGTGTTCTCTCTGTGTGACAGAGGGGTGTTCTCTCTGTGTCAGAGGGTGTTTCTCTCTGTGTGACAGAGGGGTGTTCTCTCTGTGACAGAGGGGGTGTTCTCTCTGTGTCAGAGGGGTGTTCTCTCTGTGTGACAGAGGGGTGTTCTCTCTGTGTGTGACAGAGGGGTGTTCTCTCTGTGTCAGAGGGGT
>NW_026571473.1:42006616-42025476 GCF_026225935.1 Boleophthalmus pectinirostris
ATACACACTATACACACACTATACACACACACTATACACACTACACACACACATACACACACACACTATACACACTATACACACACACACACTATACACACTATACACACACACACACTATACACACACTATACACACACACACACTATACACACACACTATACACACACACACACACACACTATACACACACACACACTATACACACACACACACACTATACACACTATACACACACACACACACACACACACACACACACACTATACACACACACACACACTATACACACACACACTATACACACACACACACACACTATACACACTATACACACACTATACACACACACTACACACACTATACACACTATACACACACTATACACACTATACACACTATACACACTATACACACACACTATACACACTATACACACACTATACACACTACACACACACATTACACACACTATACACACTATACACACACACTATACACACTATACACACACACACTATACACACTACACACACACACACACACTATACACACACACTATACACACACACACACACACTATACACACTATACACACACACACACTATACACACTATACACACTATACACACACATTATACACACTATACACACTATACACACACACACACACTATACACACTATACACACACACTATACACACTATACACACTATACACACACACACACACACACACACTATACACACTATACACACACACACACACTATACACACTATACACACACACTATACACACTACACACACACATTACACACACTATACACACTATACACACTATACACACACACACACACACACACACACACACTATACACACTATACACACTATACACACTATACACACTATACACACTATACACACTATACACACACACACACTATACACACTACACACACACACACACACACACACACACACACACACACACACACACTATACACACACACACACTATACACACTATACACACACACACACTATACACACTATACACACTATACACACTATACACACTATACACACTATACACACACACACACTACACACACACACACACACACACTATACACACACACACACTATACACACTATACACACACTATACACACTATACACACACACTATACACACTATACACACTATACACACACACTATACACACTATACACACTACACACACACACACACTATACACACTATACACACACACTATACACACTATACACACACACACTATACACACTATACACACTACACACACACACACACACACTATACACACTATACACACACACACACTATACACACTATACACACACACTATACACACACACACACTATACACACACTATACACACACACACACACTATACACACACACACACTATACACACTATACACACACACACACACACACACTATACACACTATACACACACACACTATACACACTATACACACACACACACACTATACACACACACACACACACACACACTATACACACACACACACACACTATACACACTATACACACACACACACACACACTATACACTATACACACTATACACACACACACTATACACACTATACACACACACACACTATACACACTACACACACACTACACACACACACACACACACACACACACTATACACACTATACACACACACTATACACACTATACACACACACACACTATACACACTATACACACACACTATACACACTATACACACTACACACACACACACACACACTATACACACACACACACACACACTATACACACACACACACACACACACTATACACACTATACACACACACTATACACACACACACATATACACACTACACACACACACTATACACACACACACACACTATACACACACACTATACACACTATACACACACACACTATACACACACACACTATACACACTATACACACACACACACACTATACACACTATACACACACACACACACTATACACACATACACACACACACACACTATACACACACACACACACTATACACACTATACACACTATACACACTATACACACTATACACACACACACACTATACACACTATACACACACTATACACACACACACACACACTATACACACACACTATACACACACACACACACACTATACACACACTACACACACACACACTATACACACACACACTATACACACACACTATACACACTATACACACACACACTATACACACTATACACACACACACACACTATACACACACTATACACACACACTATACACACACTATACACACACACTATACACACTACACACACACACACATACACACACACACTATACACACTACACACACACACTATACACACACTATACACACTATACACACACACACTACACACACTATACACACACACACACACTATACACACTATACACACTATACACACACACTATACACACACTATACACACACACACTATACACACTATACACACACACACACACACACACTATACACACACACTATACACACACACACACACTATACACACACACACACACATACACACACTATACACACACACACACTATACACACTATACACACTATACACACACACACACACACACTATACACACTATACACACTATACACACACACACACACACACACACTATACACACTATACACACACACTATACACACTATACACACTATACACACACACACACACACACACTATACACACACTATACACACTACACACACACACACACATACACACACACACACACACTATACACACTACACACACACACTACACACACACAACACACACACACACACACTATACACACACACACACACACTATACACACACTATACACACACACACTATACACACTATACACACACACTATACACACTATACACACACACTATACACACTACACACACTATACACACACACACACACTATACACACACACACTATACACACTATACACACACACTATACACACTATACACACACACTACACACACACACACACTATACACACACACTATACACACTATACACACACACTATACACACTATACACACTATACACACACTATACACACACACTATACACACTATACACACACTATACACACACACACACACACTATACACACTATACACACACTATACACACTATACACACAACACTACACACTATACACACACACACACACTATACACACACACACTATACACACACACACACACACACTATACACACTATACACACTATACACACACACACTATACACACATACACACACACACACTATACACACTATACACACACACACTATACACACTATACACACACACACACTATACACACTACACACTATACACACACACACTATACACACACACTATACACACACACACACTATACACACTACACACACACACACACACACACACACACACACACTATACACACTATACACACACACTATACACACACACTATACACACTATACACACACACACACTACACACACACACACACACACACACACACTATACACACTATACACACACACTATACACACACACACACACTATACACACACACTATACACATACACACACACTATACACACTATACACACTATACACACACACACACACACACACACTATACACACACTATACACACTATACACACACACTATACACACACACACACTATACACACTATACACACACACACTATACACACTATACACACACACACTATACACACTATACACACACACTATACACACTATACACACACACACACTATACACACTACACACACACACACACACACTATACACACACACACACACTATACACACACACACACACACACTATACACACATACACACACACACTATACACACACACACACACACACTATACACACACACTATACACACACACACACTATACACACTATACACACACACTATACACACTACACAACACACACACACACACACACACACTATACACACTATACACACACTATACACACACTATACACACACACACACACTATACACACTATACACACACACACACACTATACACACACACTATACACACTATACACACACACACACACTATACACACTATACACACACACTATACACACACACTATACACACACACACACACACTATACACACTATACACACACACTATCACACACACACACACACACTATACACACACACTATACACACACTATACACACACACTATACACACTATACACACTATACACACACACACACTATACACACTATACACACTACACACACACACACACACTACTATACACACACACTATACACACTATACACACACTATACACACACTATACACACTATACACACACACTATACACACTATACACACACACACACACACACACTATACACACTATACACACACACTATACACACTATACACACACTATACACACTACACACTATACACACACACACACACTATACACACACACTATACACACTATACACACACTACACACACACACACTATACACACTATACACACACTATACACACTATACACACTACACACACACACACACACACACTATACACACTACACACACTATACACACTATACACACACACTATACACACTATACACACTTACACACACACTATACACACTATACACACACACTATACACACTATACACACTATACACACACACACACACACACACACACACACACAATATACACACACACACAAACACTATACACATACTATGTGTGTATAGTGTTTGTGTGTGTGTGTATAGTGTGTATAGTGTGTGTGTATAGTGTGTATAGTGTGTATAGTGTGTGTGTGTGTGTATAGTGTGTATACTGTGTGTCTGTGTGTTTGTGTGAAAAGTTTAATTTTAATGAGGAAATTTAAATATTTAAATGAGCTTCACACTTTTATCTCCGACGTGTTTAACAAGAAAAACTCCACAAAACCGGTTATGATCCGGGTGGCACCAGAGACCGGATCCGAGACCCCCCACAGTCCTGCGCCTGTCCCGCAGGGGGCGCCTGTCCCGCAGGGGGCGCCTGTCCCGCAGGGGCGCCTGTCCCGCAGGGGGCGCCTGTCCCGCAGGGGGCGCCTGTCCCGCAGGAGGCACTAATCAGAGCTGACACTAAACCCTGAGGGAACACGATGTTTCTGTTCAGCTCCTAAACCCCAAACCAGCTCTGAGGAAACTGCAGCGACAGGACAGGAGCAGGGACAGGTGCAGGGACAGGAGCAGGGACAGGTGCAGGGACAGGAGCAGGGACAGGTGCAGGGACAGGAGCAGGGACAGGTGCAGGGACAGGAGCAGGGACAGGAGCAGGGACAGGTGACAGGTGCAGGGACAGGAGCAGGGACAGGAGCAGGGACAGGTGCAGGGACAGGAGCAGGGACAGGTGCAGGGACAGGAGCAGGGACAGGAGCAGGGACAGGTGCAGGGACAGGTGCAGGGACAGGTGCAGGGACAGGAGCAGGGACAGGTGCAGGGACAGGTGCAGGGACAGGAGCAGGGACAGGTGCTTTGACAGGTGCAGGGACAGGAGCAGGGACAGGTGCAGGGACAGGTGCAGGGACAGGAGCAGGGACAGGTGCAGGGACAGGTGCAGGGACAGGAGCAGGGACAGGTGCAGGGACAGGTGCAGGGACAGGTGCTTTGACAGGATCACCCTGTCTCAGTGTCTCGGTCCTGTTCCTGTCACGACTCTTGTCAGAGTCTAAAATCACTTTGTGCTGAAATCGTCTCTTTGATTCTTTGTGTTTTTTGTAGTTTTTGTGGGGACATGAAACGACGGTGAACCTCATGAAAACGAGGCCTCTGACCACAAATGAAGCACTAATTCTTCTCTTTGACTCAATTTTTTTCATCTTTATTGTCAGTAAATTTACTTTCAGTCAGTCACAGGGGTTTGGATCTGTGTGTTTAAACTTTTCATCACATTTCTGCGACGGTTTGATGAAGTGTGAAGAGATTTTGTTTTGACTGGAAATAAGAGAAATATTCTTGTTCAGATTTGGAGGTTTTGCAGTGAATCTGTTCGTTTACTGCGGTTTACTGTTTAACATTCAGCAGCACTTTATTTTCTTCTGTTTCAGGGTCTGGAAATGAACTTGACACCAGTTTGGAGAAAGATTTAGACGCCAGTGGACGTGAGGCAGAAGGACACGACATCGACACCAGGAAACAGACGGAAGAAGAAACAGACACAAAAACTTCCACAACAGTTTCTGAGAATCAAAATTTCATTTTTTCACTTTTTTGTGCGGTCGCTGAATTTCAAACGGCATTTACTCAGCAACTACTGGTCCAACATCGTAATGAATCCAATTAGCGTTTATTTTTGTACTTGAGTACTTTTACTTCTGAGATGAATGACCTTTTGACCTTTATTTTGACCTTGAATTTGACAATAAAGGACACAGCCGACCTCAATGACACCAACAGAACAAATGTAGTTCTAAACGTCGACTACAACAAATAAAACATCTGGAGTTTTTGTTTTGTTTTGTTTTTTTCACACAAATTTACTGAGAAGTTGACCCACGGCTGTTTTAAGACGAGACAAATCTTCATTCAAAGTGTCCGGCGGAACATTTACACACACACAGTCCAAGTTAGAAAAACTGTCAATCACATAAATAAACCAAAAGTCGTTTTATAATTTCACATTTGTCTTTGTTTCATGACATCAGGAGATTTACTTCTCATCTGCAGGACACTTCAGTGGTTAGAACGTCTGGACAGGTCATTGTGTGAAATGTTGTAGTTTCTTGTTGAACTTCGTCTTGTCTGAATCAGGTCCAACAGGAACCATCTCTGGACGGTCAGCAGAACGTCTCGTCTGGTCCATGAGGAGCATGAACTTTATCTTCTAGTCGGTGAGTTCTTCTGAGACCTCGTCCACCAGACCAGTCCATGGGAGGTGCTCAGAGCTGCAGCAGACGAGGTTCTGAGGTCGAACAACAAGAGGGACATCGTCTTCATCTTCATCGGTCAGAACAAACACTCACGGAGAGGAGGAGGCGTCTTTCCAGAACTACGGCCCCCGTTTATGGACCTGCAGCCGGAGGAGCTCAGGGCCAAAGAGAACGTTCATGTTTTTAAGAGCAGAATCAAGAGCCACCTTTTTAACTCAGCTTTTGATTGAAATCTTATACTTTTACTTGTTTCTATTGTATTCATTTTATTATATTTATTTATTTGAGGCATATTTTGAGGATTTCCAGTGTTTCCTCTGTAGGAGCTTCTGCATCAGGAGTAGAGGTCGACTGTGGCTGTCGGGTTTGTCCTGTGGCTCCTGGTGGACGGTTGGTGTTTGGGCTTCATCTCTCCCCTGGTCCTGATGTGGATCCTCCTGATGTGGATCCTCCTGATGTGGATCCTCCTGATGTGGACGTCTCTCTGGAAGGAAATGTGGAATTGTTTTGAATCACTGTAAAACACTTTGAGTTACATTTTTATATGAAAAGTGTTTTATAAATAAAGTTTGTTTGATTGATCCCGTGTCCTTGATGAGGTGCAGTCGGATCAGGAGGTTTTTCTGTTCAGAGTTTGTGGACGTCGAGGAGACGGGGACAAAACCTCCGTCCTGTAAAGTTCCTCTGAGTGTCCCACGTTCACTCTGAATGAAGATTTGTCTCGTCTTAAAACGGCCGTGGGTCAAATTCTCGGTAAATTTGTGTAAAAATAAAAAATAAAAACCTCCAGATGTTTTTTTTTTGTTTTATATGTTTTTTTTTTTTAAGTTTTTTTGTTTTATATGGGTTTTTTAAAATGTTTTTTATGTTTTTTATGGGGTTTTTTTTTTTTTATGTTTTTTTATGGGTTTTTTAAAATGTTTTTTTATGTGTTTTTTTTATTTTTTATGTTGTAGTGGAGCTACAGTTTTTCTGCTGGAGTCTCTGAGGTCGTGTCTCTTTTTCGTGTCAGGATTTGGATTCCGTATGATTTTCCTTTTCCAGACTTTTCTTGGTTTTTGAGCGGATCAATCGTCTGTGAGGAAATGTGATTTGAAATTCAGCAAAAATGTTCAACAGTGAAAAAATTAAATTGTGAAATGTCAGAACCCGTTTCTCTGATCAAACGAAAATATGAGACTTTGTCAATAAAGAATCAATAAAAATTTGTTTTTTTCTTGTTTTCTGAAAATGTCCAAATATGATTCAGGCTCTGAGATAATACTCCCTACAACTGTGTAACAACTCACCCTTCTGGAACTGGTTTAGTCTCTGGTCTCTGGTCTTTGGTCTTTGGTCTTTGGTCTTTTTGGTTTTTGTTGAATTTGAATAAATGATGAAGATGAATATTTGAGCAGAACAGGTGACACATGATTTATTCACACACACACACACACACACACACACACACACACACACACACTATACACACACACACACACTATACACACACACACACACACACACTATACACACACACACTATACACACACACACACACACACTATACACACTATACATATACACACACACACACTATACACACTATACATACACACACACACTATACACACACACACACTATACACACACACACTATACACACACACACACACTATACACACTATACATATACACACACACACTATACACACACACACACTATACACACACACACACTATACACACACACACACACACTATACACACACACACTATACACACACACACACACACTATACACACACACACACACACATATACACACACACACACACACATATACACACACACACACACACACTATACACACACACACACTATACACACACACACACACACACTATACACACACACACTATACATATACACACACACACACTATACATATACACACACACACACACACACTATACACACACACACACACACACACACACACACACACACACACTATACACACACACACTATACACACACACACATACACACACACACTATACACACACACACACACACACACACACATACACACACACACACACACACACTATACACACACACACACACACACACACTATACACACACACACACACACACACTATACACACACACACACACACTATACACACACACACACACACACACACACACACACACATACACACACACACACACACACACACACTATACACACACACACACACACACACTATACACACACACACACACACACTATACACACACACACACACACACACTATACACACACACACACACACTATACACACACACACACACTATACACACACACACACACACTATACACACACACACTATACACACACACACACACACATTCCCTCATGTCCCTCGTCACATGTGGAGAGTAAATCCAGGTCGGGTTTTGTGTCTTGTGGGACCTGAGTTCTTTGACCCGGTGGAGCCGAGAGACTTGAGCAGATTTCACTGTGAGCCGTTTATCACTGAGGCCGAGGCCCCGCCCCCCAGCGGCTTTACACGTGCCCGTGCACACGTGCCCGTGCACACACTGGAGAGATGCCCCCACCCGCTTCTGTCACAGGACACATTAAAGCTGCACTGCGGAACTTTTCGGTTGGGGGTCCGTCTCCTGTTTGTTTCTATGGAGACGTCGCTGTTCTGTCTGAAATGTTCCGCAGTGTAACATTAAACGTGTTCAGGTTTGAGACTCGTGACTGTGACGCGTTGCCTCTCCACAGACCTGACCTGGAACACCGTCTGATAAACAGGTTTAATGCCACAATCTGGAACATTCCCTACAAAACAATAACATCTCCATGGAGATGAGAGGCGCACAGACCCTCCACCAGAAAAGTTACACACTGCAGCTTTAAAGTGTTTAACTACAGAGAGCGATTAGATTTATACTAACAAAGTATTTAAAGTATTCATATTTATACTAACAAAGTATTTAAAGTATTTATATTTATACTAACAAAGTATTTAAAGTATTTCATATTTATACTAACAAAGTATTTAAAGTATTTATATTTATACTAACAAAGTATTTAAAGTATTCATATTTATACTAACAAAGTATTTAAAGTATTTATATTTATACTAACAAAGTATTTAAAGTATTTATATTTATACTAACAAAGTATTTAAAGTATTCATATTTATACTAACAAAGTATTTAAAGTATTCATATTTATACTAACAAAGTATTTAAAGTATTCATATTTATACTAACAAAGTATTTAAAGTATTTATATTTTAACAAAGTAACAAATATTTAAAGTATTATATTTATACTAACAAAGTATTTAAAGTATTTATATTTATACTAACAAAGTATTTAAAGTATTTATATTTATACTAACAAAGTATTTAAAGTATTTATATTTATACTAACAAAGTATTTAAAGTATTTATATTTATACTAACAAAGTATTTAAAGTATTTATATTTATACTAACAAAGTGTTTAAAGTATTTTAATTAAAGTATTTAAAGTATTTATATTTACAGTATTTATATATCGAGTATAAACAGGTAATATTTACTGTGTCTGTTGGTGCGTTACGTCCAACAGAACCGACAGAACCGACAGAACCGACAGAACCGACAGAACCCGCAGGTTTTCGGTTTTTCACACTTGAGATTTTCTGTCCCATAATTCCCTCAAATGTGAGATTCACATCAGAGATCAGAGTTGGTCCGGGTTTGGGTTCTGGTTCTGGTTCTGGGTTCGGGGTTTGGACTCCGGAGTCTTGGCGGAACGAAAATTCCGTAATGAAGATTTACAGGCGCGTGACCCGCACAGACACCGATCAACACGCGCGAGCCTCGACACTGATTACGTCAATAAATCCCGAGACCAGAGACCCGAGACCCGAGACCAGGACCAGAGACCAGAGACCAGAGACCCGAGACCAGAGACCAGGACCAGAGACCCGAGACCAGAGACCAGGACCAGAGACCAGAGACCCGAGACCAGAGACCAGAGACCCAGAGACCCGAGACCCAGAGACCCAGAGACCAGAGACCAGACCAGAGACCAGAGACCAGAGACCAGAGACCAGAGACCAGAGACCAGGACCAGAGACCAGAGACCAGAGACCAGAGACCCGAGACCCGAGACCCGAGACCCGAGACCCGAGACCAGAGACCAGAGACCAGAGACCAGAGACCAGAGACCAGAGACCAGGACCAGAGACCAGGACCAGAGACCAGGACCCGAGACCAGAGACCAGGACCAGAGACCCGAGACCAGGACCAGCGGAGACCCGGGCCCCCGGCTCCTCCAGCGGCTGAGCGCGCGCTGTGAGTCCGGCCCAGGCGCGCTCTGGTCCGGGCAGCGGCAGCGCAGAGTCCCGCCGCGTGTGGAGCTCCCGGAGCAGAGAGCGACTCTGGAGCCGCGCGGTGTCCGCCTCTGGAGCCTCACACCCGGGCACACGCGGAGGAGAGCGCCGCTGGTTCTGGAGCCAGAAAAGAAACGCTCCAGATTCTAAAAAACAAATAAAGAAAAACATTTTCGAAAAAAAAAAAAAAGAAGAAGAAGAAAAAGGCCGCGGGTCATTTTCACGGACGCGCAGAACCAACAACAAAAACAAAACAAACAATAAAAACAAACAATAAAAACGAAAAACATGCGACGGAAAAACAACAAAAAATCCCCATAAAAAACAAAACAAAATAAAACCCGCGTCTCTTTAACTGACTCAGACTTTAAATAATAATAATAATAATAATAATAATAATAATAATAATAAACATTAATATTATTAAAACGTCGCGGCTCCGCGTTTCTGACAAAATCTTTTTGACAAAATCTTTTTACGGAAACAGTTTCGTAAAAAACATTTCGATGTTTCGTGACGTTTTATTTTTTTTCTTTTACATTTTCTTCGTATTTTATTTTAAAATCATTTTCTTATTAAAGCTCAAAAACTGAAGCGGCGCACGTGAGACTGAAAACGCGCGCGGCCTCCGCTCCGAGGCGCGCGCGGCCTCGTGGATCCGCGGAGGGTCCAGCCCGGTCCGGTTTGGTTCGGTTCAGTTCGGCCGGGTCCGGTTTGGTTCGGTTCAGGTTTTAGTTTTTCTCGTGTTTTGTTTTGTCTCGTGCGCGTGACCTGAGCTGAGAAAAGAGGCAGGTGACACGTGACAGGGGGACAGGTGCAAGTTTATTTTCAGCCGAAGGTTTTGAACAAATGAATCAAAATTATATTTACACGAGAGAAGAAGAAGAAGAAGAAGAAGAAGAAGAAGAAGAAGAAGAGGCGCCGTGACGTCACTGACGAAAACGACAAATATGAAGAAAAATGAACCACGAGACTTTTACCCCACGACACAAACACCTGGACCTGACCCGGACCTGACCCGGACCTGACCCGGACCTGACCCGGACCTGACCCGGACCTGACCTGGACCTGACCCGGACCTGACCTGAGTCTGTTTCTACTAACACCTCTGGTCCGTTTCAGCTCCTCCCTCCTCAGAGCTGGACAGGAGCGACAGGAGCAGGTGACAGGAGCGACAGGAGCAGGTGACAGGGGCGACAGGGGCGACAGGGGCAGGTTTGTAACATCTCAGCTCCGCCGTGTCCCAACACCTCACACAGGGTCAGGGGTCACGGGACCAGGGGGCGGGGACACAGGGTCAGGGGGCGCTGACACGGGGTAAAGGGGCGGGGACACGGGGTCAGGGGGCGGGGACAAACAGAAACACAGTTCACGTCGTCCAATCTATAAAAATGACCTTTGACCTTTGCCCTGGTCTGGGGAACATGCAGCGTTTGGATCAGAACCACCGATTTTTCACTAAAAAGTTTGAGTCTAAATTTAGAAATGTAAAAATGAGAATTCTCAGATTCTCGGCGCTTCGGGTCGACTTGAGTCCATTTTAAAATAAAGTTTGTTTTGACGTGATCTTATTTTGAAAAGTCGTTTTACTGGAGGATTTGTACAGAGTCTGAACGCCTGAAAGGTCCAAAATGTACAGAATATTCACAGAACAGCTGCAGGGTGTGAACAGCTGCAGGGTGTGAACAGCTGCAGGGTGTGAACAGCTGCAGGGTCTGGTCCGAGCTCTTCAGTTTAAGACTTTCCAAGTCTTTTTAAAGTTTGTTTCAGATTTTCAATCCTCAAAGTCTCAAAGTCTGATCCAGTTCTTTTTCAGAATAAAAGCCCAGAAGTCTCAGACGTTTCACAATAAAAGTTTTTTTTTTTCACAGAAAACAAATGAAGTTTGTCTTAAAATAAAACGTAAGGCACGAAACGAGAAATATTTAAAATAAATAAAGCATAAATAATTTTGTAAAATAAATAAATATTAAAAATTCACACAAAAACATTAAGATTCAGAATCCTGAGAGTCCCACAGTCCTCGGGTCCTCGGGTCCTCAGGTCCTCGGGTCCTCGCCGTTGTGTCGCTGTTTTTTCCAAAGAAAAACAGTTTCTTCTTCCATTTTTTGTCTTTTTCATAATAAATATTTGCGTCAAATCTTAAGACTTTTACAGACGTGAAAATAAATAAACGAAACATCGAAGTTTTAAGACTTGACCGAGGGTTTGATTCCCCACAGATAAAGTATTGGACTGATGTTCACTGCCGCTGTGCTTTTGAGCCAAACAAGAGTCCTGGTTCAGTCCTGGTTTAGTCCTGGTTTAGTTCCGGTTTGGTCCTGGTCTTAGCGGGCGTAGTTTCGGGCCGGGCCTTTCTCCTTGTAGACCTCGGGGTGGACTCGGTCCTGGGTCTTGAACAGGTCTTGGGCCAGTCTCTCGTACTTGTCCTTGTACAGGTCTTGGGTCCGGTCCTGGGTCCGGTCCTGGGTCCGGTCATGGGTCCGGTCTTGGACCAGGTCTTGGGCCAGTCTCTCGTACTTGTCCTTGTAGAGGTCTCGCTCCTTGGAGACCCGGAGCAGGTCCTGCTGGAGCTGGGAGACCTGGTTCTGGAGCGAGCTCTTCTCGGTCTCCAGCAGGTGGCGCTGTTGGACCCGTTTGAAGCGGCAGGACTGAGCGTAGCCTCGGTTCTTCAGGGTTCTGCGCTTCTGCTTCAGCCGCAGAACGTCCTCTTTGGAAAAACCGCGCAGCTGCCGGTTCAACTCCCGAACCGTCATCGACACGAGCTGCTCGTCCGAGAAACGCTCCTCCAGACGCCCGTGGACCTGAGGACAGAGGGAGGCACTGCTGAGTCTACAGACGCAGAGCGACGCAGAGCTGCAACTACAGACGCAGAGCGACGCAGAGCTGCAACTACAGACGCAGAGCGACGCAGAGCTGAGTCTACAGACGCAGAGCTGCGTCTACAGACGCAGAGCGACGCAGAGCTGCAACTACAGACGCAGAGCGACGCAGAGCTGCGTCTACAGACGCAGAGCGACGCAGAGCTGCGTCTACAGACGCAGAGCTGCATCTACAGACGCAGAGCTGCGTCTACAGACGCAGAGCGACGCAGAGCTGCGTCTACAGACGCAGAGCTGCATATACAGACGCAGAGCTGCGTCTACAGACGCAGAGCTGCGTCTACAGACGCAGAGCTGCGTCTACAGACGCAGAGCTGAGTCTACAGACGCAGAGCTGCGTCTACAGACGCAGAGCGACGCAGAGCTGAGTCTACAGACGCAGAGCGACGCAGAGCTGCGTCTACAGACGCAGAGCTGCATCTACAGACGCAGAGCTGCGTCTACAGACTGTGCAAACTGTGGGGTGGAGGTGTTACCTGTGCAGGTGGGTGTGGGGGGTAGTGGTGGGGGGGTGGTGGTGGGGGTGGGAGTGTTACCTGTGCGAGCGCCTGGCTGTGCAGGTGGCTCAGGTGGTGGGGGTGGTGCGGGTGCTCTTCGTAGGGCGCTCCCCTGAATGTCTCGTAGTGATGAGCGTTTGACCCGATCAGAGCCTCCACGGCGTCCTCCGGGGTCAAACTCAACGCCTCAGGACCTGAGTGCGGCTGGTACCCGCCCACCTGTGACATCATCACCAACATGTGACATATGACCCACAGTGTACCCGCCGTGTACCCACAGTGTACCCGCCGTGTACCCACAGTGTACCCGCCGTGTACCCACAGTGTACCACGTACCCGCCGTGTACCCACAATGTACCCGCCGTGTACCCACAATGTACCCGCCGTGTACCCACAGTGTACCCGCCGTGTACCCACAGTGTACCCGCCGTGTACCCACAGTGTACCCGCCGTGTACCCACAGTGTACCCGCCGTGTACCCACAATGTACCCGCTCACCTGTGGTACAAAACAACCCACTGTTCCAGTCCACCAGCCCCAAACTGTACTGCAGTACTTGTACTTGTACTTGTACTGCAGTACTTGCACTTGTACTGCAGTATTTGTACTTGTACTCACCCAGTAAATTTCCTCGTGGCCTTTTCCGGGCCCCGGGGCCAGAGCGCCCCCCGCGGGGCCGTGGGGGGGGCTGGGCTGGGGGCAGAAGCTCGGGGAGGAGGGCACCGAGGAGCAGGGGGAGCTGAGGGGGTACTGAGGGGGTACTGGACACGGACCCCCCGGGGCCCCCGCAGGACCCGGGGCACAGGGGCCCGGGGCCCGCGGGCTGGTGGTGGCACAGCGGAGGCTCCGGAGGCTCCTTCTTCACCTCGAACTTCATCAGGTCAAAGTCGTTCACGTAATCCATGGCCAGAGGACTCGAGGGCAGCGCGCGCAGGTCCCGCAGGTCCCCCCGCAGGTCCCCCCGCAGGTCCGGGCTCACCAGCTCCGCCATGAGACTCGGGTCAGACTCGGGTCAGACTCGGGTCTGAAGTGACTCAAAGTTGAACAAACCGCAGGAGTAAAAACGCGCGCGGCTGAAATTTGCGGCTCGGATCTGGAGCTGGTCTGGATTTGGTCCGGATCTGGTCTGGATCTGGTCTGGATCTGGTCCGGTGTCGGGTTTCACTCTATTTTTATCCGCGCGCAGCGGGGGGCGCGGGGGGCGCGAGGGTCCGGGGGGGTTGTGCGGCCTCTGCGCGCGCTCCGCCCGGGAGCTCTGAGCCCGCGCCCCGCTGAGTCCCGGAGCTGTCCGGGGGTTCGGTCTTGATCTGGTCCTTGGGTCAGAACTGTCCTCGTGTCACCCCACACGCGCACGGTCACGCGCACAATGAAGGAGACTCTGGACCCGACGCGCGCGTCCGGAGCGCAGCGGGACTCCGGTCCCGTCCGGCTGGGCTCAGGTGGATCCGGCTGCGCTCGTGTCCGGGCCCGGTCCAGTCCCGGTTCGGTCCCGGGTTCGCTGTGGTGTTTGGTCTTTTTTTCCTGCGGATTTGTCACATTTTGATCTTCGTCTTTTTAAAAAGTTTCTTTTAATCCTCAGTCGCTTTATTCTTGTTCCCCGCGCGCTTCAGGAGGCTCCGGTGCCGCGGGGCTCCGGGGGCCTCTGTGCCCGGGCTCTGGGTTCTGTTCCCCGGTTCTGTACCCGGAGGTTCTGTTGCGGGTCACACAGACGCACGGGGGCCGCGTGTGTGCGGTGCTGCTGCGCGCGCTCTGGGGATGCGTGAGGCGCGTGGACGCTGATATAAGCGCGTGCCATTCGTGACCCTCCCACCAGGGGCACAAACAGCCAATAGGAGCAGAGCGCGGCGGGGGGCGGAGCTGCGCGGAGCCAATCGGAGCGCGAACGGACGGAGACTGCCGAGAAGTGACGGAAACTGCCGAAGTCCTCCGAAGGTGATCCGGAGAACAGCGCGAGCTCAGGTGAGCTCGGAGCACGCGCATGGCACCTGCACGTGCCTACGTCACGGCAGGTCTAGTGGCGCGTGAGCGCGGGAAACAGAAAGTTTGAAAAGTGGCGTTAATGACGCTGCGGAGACGCGTCAGATCCGCTTCAGTCCGACCCCAGAAGCGCTGCGTCTGCGGAACAGACACGCATCAGACACGCATCAGATACGCATCAGATACGCATCAGATACGCACATTGACAATCACCAATAATCACCCGCCATCCTCCCCAGACCGGGACCAGACCGGGACCAGACCGGGACCAGACCGGGACCAGACCGGGACCAGACCAGGGTCAGAACCCGGCCTTTGGACCGAGCCACATGTTTAAAGTTTTAAATAATCAAATCAGAATCAAACCAAATCAAATCAAATCAAAAGGCCTTTCCTTCCGCCGCGTGCGCGCGGCCAGGCTCGTGCGCGCGGCCAGGCCCGTGCGCGCGCAGGTGGGTCACGCGCCGCGTGTCTTTTCAGTGAAAAATCGCCTCAGATTAAATCCGCCAAAGTGCTGAGCGCGGAGCAGCGCGGAGCAGCGGCGTAAGCACCGCGCCTCGGTCCGGCCTTTGTCCCGGGCCAAAGTCCACGGTCCGGTCCGCTTTGTCCCGGTCCGCTTTGTCCCGGTCCGCCTTTGTCCGGTCCGCTTTTGTCCGCGCCTGAGCCGGATCTGAGCCGCGGGTCGCACGGATTAGAGCAGCGCGGATTTAAAACGATCTGAGCGGAAAGCGCCGCGTCAGCGCAACGCGCCGCGACACTTCACATCAAACAAAAAGAGAAATATGAGACGCGGAACAGCCGCGTCAGCGACGCGTTTAATGAGGCTCAAGATCCAGATTTTTACAAATCTGCAAAAAAATAACAAAAAAATAAAATAAAATAAAAATGTTTCTGTAAAACAGCGAAGTGGACATCTGACAAGACCAAGACCAGGACCAGGACCAAAACCAGGACCAAGACCAGGACCAAGACCAGGACCAAGACCAGGACCAAGACCAGGACCAGGACCAAGACCAGGACCAGGACCAAGATCAGGACCAAGACCAGGACCAGGACCAAGACCAAGACCAAGACCAGCACCAAGACCAAGACCAGGACCAGGACCAGGACTAGGACCAAGATCAGGACCAAGACCAGGACCAAGACCAGGACCAAGACCAAGATCAGGACCATGTCTTATTTCTGGTCCTGGTCCTGGTCCAGATCCTGGTCCTGGTCTTGGTCCTGGTCCTGGTCCTGGTCTGGACTCTGGACTCAGCAGATATTGATCTTAATTACAGTTTACAGTGTACTACTCTATACAGTACTACAGTACTACTACTACTACAGTACTACTACTACTACAGTACTACTACTACTACAGTACTACTACTACTACTACTACAGTACTACTACTACTACTACTACTACTACTACAGTACTACTACTACTACTACAGTACTACTACTACTACTACAGTACTACTACTACTACTACTACTACTACTACTACTACTATACTACTACTACAGTACTACTACTACTACTACAGTACTACTACTACTACTATTACAGTACTACAGTACTACTACTACTACAGTACTACTACTACTACTACTACTACTACTACTACTACAGTACTACTACTACTACTACAGTACTACTACTACTACTACTACTACAGTACTACTACTACTACAGTACTACTACTACTACTACTACTACTACTACTACAGTACTACTACTACTACTATTACAGTACTACTACTACTACTATTACAGTACTACTACTACTACTACAGTACTACTACTACTACAGTACTACAGTACTACTACTACTACTACTACTACTACTACTATTACAGTACTACAGTACTACAGTACTACTACTACTACAGTACTACTACTACTACTACTACTACTACAGTACTACTACTACTACTACAGTACTACTACTACTACTACAGTACTACTATTACAGTACTACTACTACTACTACTACTACTACTACTA
>NW_026571473.1:42028987-42041487 GCF_026225935.1 Boleophthalmus pectinirostris
GAGTTTACGGGTTAAAAGTCGAGTCGCTCAGTTCTGGACACGCTGCACGTTGTACTATTAGTACTGTAGTACTATAGTACTAATACTGTAGTATAGTACTACTGTAGTACTATAATACAGTATACTACAGTATAGTATACTACAGTACTACTACTGTAGTATTTATACTGTAGTACTACACCACTGTTTAGCAAACACTGGGTCACGGCCCTCTGGTCGGGGCCCTCGGGACACACTGGACAGTACATGTACATTTACTGTAGTACTGTAGTATTGTAGTACTGTAGTATTGTAGTACTGTAGTATTTGTAGTACTGTAGTTTTGTAGTACTGTAGTATTGCAGCACTGTAGTACTGTAGTTTTGTAGTACTGTAGTATTGTAGTACTGTAGTATTGTGGTACTGTAGTATTGTAGTGTTGCAGTACTGTAGTATTGTATTGTAGTGCAGTTGTGTAGTATGTAGTATTGTAGTACTGTAGTATTGCAGTACTGTAGTATTGTAGTACTGTAGTACTGTAGTATTAGTGTACTGTAGTACTGTAGTATTGTAGTATTGCAGTACTGTAGTACTGTAGTATTGTAGTACTGTAGTATTGCAGTACTGTAGTATTGTAGTACTGTATTACTGGAGTATTGCAGTACTGTAGTATTGCAGTACTGTAGTATTGTAGTACTGTAATACTGTAGTATTGCAGTGCTGTAGTACTGTAGTATTGTAGTATTGCAGTACTGTACTACTGTAGTATTGTAGTACTGTAGTACTGTAGTATTGTAGTACTGTAGTAGTACTGTAGTACTGTAGTATTGTAGTACTGTAGTACTGTAGTATTGCAGTACTGTAGTACTGTAGTACTGTAGTATTGCAGTACTGTAGTATTGTAGTACTAGTGGACAGTCTGGTTGGGAGAGACACAGAGACTCGCTTAAATTTTCAGTGTTTATTTGTGAAACTCAAAACCTGAAAATGTTTCAATGTGACACTAAAACTCTGCTAAAGCTGAAGCTGAACACGATGCAACAACTTCAGTCTAAATATTTGATAAAGACCAAACTTTTCAAAAATCTGAACAGTTTTAAAAACGTTTTTACCACATCAGAAAAAAACACTTTAAACATTAAAAACACAAAACCTGCACATCCCTGAGGCTCAGACCTTCAGCTGTTCACAAAGTCCTTCAGCTGTTCACAAAGTCCTTCAGCTGTTCACAAAGTCCTTCAGCTATTCAGGTTTTCAAAGCGCGGCTTGATCTGCAGACTCCACCCTGAAACAGAAACAACCGTGAGGACTAAACCAGGACTAAACCAGGACTAAACCAGAACTAAACCAGGACTAAACTAGAAAAGCACTCAGAGAGCGCAGACCTCCGCCAAGGACGACAGTCCCTCTCATATCAATTGTGTTTTCCATAAATATCTGTCTCGTATCTTTCAATTTGGAATATGAAAGAGGATCCCATTGTCCATCCCTGAGTCAAATTTCATGGGGTTTGGTCAATAATTAACGGAGATATTGAGAAACAAAATTTTTGGCCCCATTTACCACAATGTTAACTAAAATTTCAAAGTGATCCAGAATCCAGGATTTCAAAATGAAATCAGTTCTTCCTTTTCACATTTCCAACAAATCCTGAAAATTTCATCAAAATCGGTCCATAACTTTTTGAGTTATGTTGCTAACAGACAAACAAACAGACAAACAGACAAACGCCGGCAAAAACATAACCTCCTTGGCGGAGGTAACCAGGACTAAACCAGGACTAAACCAGGACTAAACCAGGACTAAACCAGGACACAGAGAACAGTGGTCACCTCGGCCGACCACAGCGCCCCCTGGAGGAGTGTCAGGATCCTCTGGAGAACTGCACAGAGAGATGAAGGACGGCAGCTTCTGAAGAGGACCAGGACTGGGACCAGGACTGGGACCAGAACTGGGACCAGGACTGGGACCAGAACTGGGACCAGGACAGGACTGTGGAGCAGGACTGGAAGAGTGAACAGCTGCAGGGTCTGGAGTCTGCGCTCTGCTTCTGACAAAGAAAAAAACAAACTTTTAAACACTGCAGGAGTCAAACCTTTCAGCTGTTCAGTTTGTTGGGCACAGGTTAAAGACAAAGAACTCTGTGAGTGTTACAGAGGAGTATTAACTCTGTGAGTGTTACAGAAGTATTAACTCTGTGAGTGTTACAGAGGAGTATTTACTCTGTGAGTGTTACAGAGGAGTATTTACTCTGTGAGTGTTACAGGAGTATTTACTCTGTGAGTGTTACAGAAGTATTTACTCTGTGAGTGTTACAGAGGAGTATTTACTCTGTGAGTGTTACAGAGGAGTATTTACTCTGTGGGTGTTACAGAGGAGTATTTACTCTGTGAGTGTTACAGAGGATATTTACTCTGTGAGTGTTACAGAGAGTATTTACTCTGTGAGTGTTACAGGAGTATTTCTTGTGAGTGTTTACAGAGGAGTATTTACTCTGTGAGTGTTACAGAGAGTATTTACTCTGTGAGTGTTACAGAGGAGTATTTACTCTGTGAGTGTTACAGAGGAGTATTTACTCTGTGAGTGTTACAGAGAGTATTTACTCTGTGAGTGTTACAGAGGAGTATTTACTCTGTGAGTGTTACAGAGGAGTATTTACTCTGTGAGTGTTAGAGTATTTACTCTGTGAGTGTTACAGAGGTATTTACTCTGTGAGTGTTACAGAGGAGTATTTACTCTGTGGGTGTTACAGAGGAGTATTTACTCTGTGAGTGTTACAGAGGAGTATTTACTCTGTGAGTGTTACAGAGGAGTATTTACTCTGTGAGTGTTACAGAGGAGTATTTACTCTGTGAGTGTTACAGAGGAGTATTTACTCTGTGAGTGTTACAGAGGATATTACTCTGAGGAGTATTTACTCTGTGAGTGTTACAGAGGAGTATGAACTCTGTGAGTGTTACAGAGGAGTATTTACTCTGTGGGTGTTACAGAGGAGTATTTACTCTGTGAGTGTTACAGAGGAGTATTTACTCTGTGAGTGTTACTGAGGAGTATTTACTCTGTGAGTGTTACAGAGGAGTATTTACTCTGTGAGTGTTACTGAGGAGTATTTACTCTGTGAGTGTTACAGAGGATATTTACTCTGTGAGTGTTACAGAGGAGTATTTACTCTGAAGTTGTGTTGATGGATGTTTGTGACTCAAAAAAACCAAACTGTCTCTTTAAATGTTTCTCCTCTGACCCTGCTATTGTGTCTTTAGGCAAGACAAACTTTGGACCAATCAGTGCTGACCTTTTTGCATGTGGGCGGGGCTTCTTGGCTGCGCTGCGTCTGATTGGTTGTTTGTGTTGGAGTTTACAGTCGTCGCCGCGGGAACAGTTTTTATCCAGACAAACCAGAGTGTGCTTTTTCTTACACTGAAACACATCGAACACAACAGGACGACTTGTAGTAGTAGTAGTAGTAGTAGTAGTAGTAGTAGTACCTTCTGTCCTTGTGGGCAGTATCCGCACAGGAACAGTAGTAGTAGTAGTAGTAGTAGTAGTATTTGTAGTAGTAGTATTTGTAGTAGTAGTACCTTCTGTCCTTGCGGGCAGTATCCGCGCAGGAACAGTAGCAGTAGTAGTAGTATTTGTAGTAGTAGTATTTGTAGTAGTACTTGTCCTTGCGGGCAGTATCCGCAGGCAGTAGTAGTAGTAGTAGTAGTATTTGTAGTAGTAGTACCTTCTGTCCTTGCGGGCAGTATCCGCGCAGGACCAGTAGTAGTAGTAGTAGTAGTAGTAGTAGTAGTATTTGTAGTAGTAGTATTTGTAGTAGTAGTACCTTCTGTCCTTGCGGGCAGTATCCGCGCAGGAACAGTAGTAGTAGTAGTAGTTGTAGTAGTAGTATTTGTAGTAGTAGTACCTTCTGTCCTTGCGGGCAGTATCCGTAGTAGTAGTAGTAGTAGTAGCAGTAAAGTAGTAGTAGTAGTAGTATTTGTAGTAGTAGTACCTTCTGTCCTTGCGGGCAGTATCCGCGCAGGAACAGTAGTAGTAGTAGTAGTAGTATTTGTAGTAGTAGTATTTGTAGTAGTAGTACCTTGTCCTTGCGGGCAGTATCCGAGCAGGAACAGTAGTAGTAGTAGTATTTGTAGTAGTAGTATTTGTAGTAGTAGTACCTTGTCCTTGCGGGCAGTATCCGCGCAGGAACAGTAGTAGTAGTAGTAGTAGTAGTATTTGTAGTAGTAGTACCTTCTGTCCTTGCGGGCAGTATCCGTGCAGGAACAGTAGTAGTAGTAGTAGTAGTATTTGTAGTAGTAGTATTTGTAGTAGTAGTCCTGTGCGGGCAGTATCCGCGCAGGAACAGTAGTAGTAGTAGTAGTAGTAGTATTTGTAGTAGTAGTACCTTCTGTCCTTGCGGGCAGTATCCGTGCAGGAACAGTAGTAGTAGTAGTAGTAGTAGTATTTGTAGTAGTAGTACCTTCTGTCCTTGCGGGCAGTATCCGCGCAGGAACAGTAGTAGTAGTAGTAGTAGTAGTAGTATTTGTAGTAGTAGTACCTTCTGTCCTTGCGGGCAGTATCCGCGCAGGAACAGTAGTAGTAGTAGTAGTAGTAGTATTTGTAGTAGTAGTACCTTCTGTCCTTGCGGGCAGTATCCGCGCAGGAACAGTAGTAGTAGTAGTAGTAGTATTTGTAGTAGTAGTACCTTCTGTCCTTGCGGGCAGTATCCGCGCAGTAGTAACAGTAGTAGTAGTAGTATTTGTAGTAGTAGTACCTTCTGTCCTTGCGGGCAGTATCCGCGCAGGAACAGTAGTAGTAGTAGTAGTAGTAGTAGTAGTATTTGTAGTAGTAGTACCTTCTGTCCTTGCGGGCAGTATCCGCGCAGGAACAGTAGTAGTAGTAGTAGTAGTATTTGTAGTAGTAGTATTTGTAGTAGTAGTACCTTGTCCTTGCGGGCAGTATCCGAGCAGGAACAGTAGTAGTAGTAGTATTTGTAGTAGTAGTAGTATTGTAGTAGTAGTACCTTCTGTCCTTGCGGGCAGTATCCGTGCAGGAACAGTAGTAGTAGTAGTAGTAGTAGTATTTGTAGTAGTAGTACCTTCTGTCCTTGCGGGCAGTATCCGCGCAGGAACAGTAGTAGTAGTAGTAGTAGTATTTGTAGTATTTGTAGTAGTAGTAGTACCTTCTGTCCTTGCGGGCAGTATCCGCGCAGGAACAGTAGTAGTAGTAGTAGTAGTATTTGTAGTAGTAGTACCTTCTGTCCTTGCGGGCAGTATCCGCGCAGGAACAGTAGTAGTAGTAGTAGTATTTGTAGTAGTAGTATTTGTAGTAGTAGTACCTTCTGTCCTTGCGGGCAGTATCCGCGCAGGAACAGTAGTAGTAGTAGTAGTAGTATTTGTAGTATTTGTAGTAGTAGTACCTTCTGTCCTTGCGGGCAGTATCCGTGCAGGAACAGTAGTAGTAGTAGTAGTAGTAGTATTTGTAGTAGTAGTACCTTCTGTCCTTGCGGGCAGTATCCGCGCAGGAACAGTAGTAGTAGTAGTAGTAGTATTTGTAGTATTTGTAGTAGTAGTAGTACCTTCTGTCCTTGCGGGCAGTATCCGCGCAGGAACAGTAGTAGTAGTAGTTGTAGTATTTGTAGTAGTAGTACCTTCTGTCCTTGCGGGCAGTATCCGCGCAGGAACAGCTCACACACTTGTGCGTTCTTGGACACGTAGACGTGGCTGTACGGACACTCAGGGTGAGAACAACGACCCTTCAGGAAGAACAAGCACACGGGCATCTGCAGAACCAGAACCAGAACCACCATCAGAACCAGGACCAGGACCACCATCAGAACCAGACCAACCAGAACAGAACAGACCACCATCAGACCAGGACCACCATCCAGGACCACAACCAGAGACCAGAACCAGGACCAGGACCAGAACCACAACCAGAACCACCATCAGAACCAGAACCACCATCAGAACCAGGACCAGGACCACCATCAGAACCAGAACCACCATCAGAACCAGGACCAGGACCACCATCAGAACCAGAACCACCATCAGAACCAGGACCAGGACCACAACCAGGACCACCATCAGAACCAGGACCAGGACCAGGACCACCATCAGAACCAGGACCAGGACCACCATCAGAACCAGAACCAGAACCACCATCAGAACCAGAACCAGAACCACCATCAGAACCAGAACCACCACCATCAGAACCAGAACCAGAACCACATCAGGACCAGACAACACCAGAACCAGAACCAGGACCAGAACCATCAGAACCAGGACCAGGACCAGGACCACCATCAGAACCAGGACCAGGACCACAACCAGAACCACCATCAGAACCAGGACCAGGACCAGAACCAGAACCAGGACCACAACCAGAACCACCATCAGAACCAGGACCAGGACCAGAACCACAACCAGGAACCACAACCAGAACCACCATCAGAACCAGGACCAGGACCAGGACCACCATCAGAACCAGGACCAGGAACCACAACCAGACCACCACCAACCAGAACCAGAACCACCATCAGAACCAGGACCAGGACCACCAACCAGACACAACCAGACCAGGACCAGGACCAGGACCACAACCAGAACCACCATCAGAACCAGGACCAGGACCAGAACCAGGACCACAACCACAACCAGAACCACCATCAGAACCAGGACCAGGACCAGGACCACCATCAGAACCAGGACCAGGACCAGAACCACAACCACAACCAGAACCACCATCAGAACCAGGACCAGGACCAGGACCACCATCAGAATCAGGACCAGAACCAGGACCACAACCAGAACCACCATCAGAACCAAGACCAGGACCACAACCAGAACCACCATCAGGACCAGGACCAGAACCAGGACCACCCCAGGACCAGGACCAGGACCACAACCAGAACCACCATCAGAACCAGGACCAGGACCAGGACCACAGAACCACAATCAGACCAGGACCAGGACCAGGACCAACCACCATCAGACACAACCAGAACCAGGACCAGGACAGGACCAGGAACCAACCAGAACCACCACATCAGAACCAGAACCAGGAACCAGAACCACCATCAGACCAGGACCAGGACCAGAACCACCATCAGAACCAGGACCAGGACCACAACCAGAACCACCATCAGAACCAGGACCAGGACCACAACCAGAACCACCATCAGAACCAGGACCAGGACCAGGACCACAACCAGAACCACCATCAGAACCAGGACCAGGACCACAACCAGAACCACCATCAGAACCAGGACCAGGACCACAACCACAACCACAACCAGAACCAGAACCACCATCAGAACCAGGACCAGGACCACAACCACAACCAGAACCAGGACCAGGACCAGGACCACCATCAGAACCAGGACCAGAACCACAACCACAACCAGAACCACCATCAGAACCAGGACCAGGACCAGGACCACCATCAGAACCAGGACCAGAACCACAACCACAACCAGAACCACCATCAGAACCAGGACCAGGACCAGGACCACCATCAGAACCAGGACCAGAACAGGACCACAACCAGAACATCAACCAGAACCAGGACCAGGACCACAACCAGAACCACCATCAGGACCAGGACCAGAACCAGGACCACCATCAGGACCAGGACCAGAACCAGAACCAGGACACCACCAGAACCACCAGGACCAGAACCAGGACCACAGAAACCAGGACCAGGAACACAACCAGAACCACCATCAGGACCAGGACCAGGACCAGAACCACCATCAGAACCAGGACCAGGACCAGGACCAGAACCACCATCAGAACCAGGACCAGGACCAGGACCAGAACCAGACCCACCAGAAACCAGGACCAGGACCAGAACCAGAACCACCATCAGAACCAGGACCAGGACCAGAACCACCATCAGAACCAGGACCAGGACCAGACCAGAACCACCATCAGGACCAGGACCAGAACCACCATCAGAACCAGGACCAGGACCACAACCAGAACCACCATCAGAACCAGGACCAGGACCACAACCAGAACCACGATCAGGACCAGGACCAGAACCAGGACCAGAACCAGGACCAGGACCAGAACCAGGACCACAACCAGAACCACCATCAGAACCAGGACCAGGACCACAACCAGAACCACGATCAGGACCAGGACCAGAACCAGGACCATGGTCAGAACCAGGACCAGGACCAGAACCAGGACCAGGACCACAACCAGAACCACGATCAGGACCAGAACCAGAACCACGATCAGGACCAGAACCAGGACCAGAACCAGAACCAGGACCACGGTCAGGACCAGAACCAGAACCACAACCACGGTCAGAACCAGAACCAGGACCAGAACCACGGTCAGAACCAGGACCAGGACCAGAACCAAAACCATGGTCAGAACCAGGACCAGAACCAGGACCACGGTCAGAACCAGGACCAGGACCAGAACCAGGACCACGATCAGGACCAGGACCAGAACCAGAACCAGAACCAGAACCACGGTCAGAACCAGAACCAGGACCAGAACCACGGTCAGAACCAGGACCAGGACCAGAACCACGGTCAGAACCAGGACCAGGACCAGAACCAGGACCACGATCAGAACCAGGACCAGGACCAGAACCACAGTCAGAACCACAACCAGGGTAGGACATAGGAGGTAGGAGACAGGAGGTAGGACACAGGAGGTAGGAGGTAGGACAAAAGAGGTAGGACACAGAAGGTAGGAGGTAGGGGATAGGACACAGGAGGTAGGACACAGGAGGTAGGAGGTAGGGGGTAGGAGGTACCTTGTCCTTGGAGACCTTGTGGGAGAAAGGACACTCATCTCCCTGTTTACAGCGACCCCTGAGGAACCTGCACACACAGAACCAGAACTGAACCAGGACTGAACCAGGACTAAACCAGGACTGAACCAGGACTGAACCAGGACTGAACCAGGACTAAACCAGGACTGAACCAGAACTGAACCAGGACTAAACCAGGACTGAACCAGGACTAAAGTTCTGTTTATTTCAGTTGACAGGGCTGCTCTCCAACTCAGTGTCTGTGAAGAATTTGTAGTACTTATAATAGTATTTGTTGTACTTGTAGTATTTGTAGTAGTAGTAGTAGTAGTATTTGTAGTACCTGGTACACATGACCACCTTGTCGGGGTCGTGGACGTAGTGTAGTAGTAGTATTTGTAGTAGTATCTGTAGTAGTAGTAGTAGTAGTAGTATTTGTAGTAGTAGTGGTAGTAGTATTTGTAGTACCTGGTACACATGACCACCTTGTCGGGGTCGTGGACGTAGTGTAGTAGTAGTATTTGTAGTAGTATCTGTAGTAGTAGTAGTAGTAGTATTTGTAGTAGTAGTGGTAGTAGTATTTGTAGTACCTGGTACACATGACCACCTTGTCGGGGTCGTGGACGTAGTGTAGTAGTAGTATTTGTAGTAGTATCTGTAGTAGTAGTAGTAGTAGTAGTATTTGTAGTAGTAGTGGTAGTAGTATTTGTAGTACCTGGTGCACACGGCCACCTTGTCGGGGTCGTGGACGTAGGGGCAGGAGGTTCCTCTGTTGCAGCGTCCGAATCGGTTGTAGAACATACAGAACTGTCCCTGCCCCGAGCGACAGGAGCGAGACGAGCGACAGGAGCGAGCCACCGACAGGCTGCGGAGGAGGGCGCACCTGCCACAGAGAGACAGGGACAGACAGGGACAGACAGGGACAGACAGGAACAGACAGGGACAGACAAAGAGACAAAATGTTGAAGTCCAGACTCAGAGTGACCTGGTGGAGTCACTGAATGTTCCTTCATGATGGAGCAGCGACACCAGAAGAATCAAACTCCGACGCCCCTGACCCTAACTCTAAACCTAACTCTAAACCTAAATCTAACTCTAACCCTAACTCTAAACCTAACTCTAACTCTAACCCTAACTCTAAACCTAACTCTAAACCTAACTCTAACTCTAACCCTAACTCTAAACCTAACTCTAAACTCTAACCCTAACTCTAACTCTAACTCTAAACCTAACTCTAACCCTAACTCTAACCTAAACTCTAACTCTAAACTAAACCTAAACTCTAACTCTAACTCTAAATCTAACCTAACTCTAACTCTAACTCTAAATCTACTCTAACCCTAACTCTAACTCTAACCCTAACTCTAGCTCTAACCCTAAATCTAACTCTAACCCTAACTCTAACCCTAACTCTAACTCTAAAACTAACTCTAACTCTAACTCTAACCCTAAATCTAACTCTAACCCTAACCCTAAACCTAACTCTAACTCTAACCCTAACTCTAACTCTAACTCTAACTCTAACCCTAACTCTAGCTCTAACCCTAACTCTAACTCTAACCCTAACTCTAACTCTAACCCTAACTCTAAACCTAACTCTAACCCTAACTCTAACTCTAACTCTAAATCTAACTCTAAATCTAACTCTAACCCTAACTCTAACTCTAACTCTAACCTAAATCTAACTCTAAACCTAACTCTAAACCTAACTCTAACTCTAACCCTAAATCTAACTCTAACCCTAACTCTAAACCTAAATCTAACTCTAACCCTAACTCTAAACCTAACTCTAACTCTAACCCTAAATCTACCTCTAACCCTAACCCTAACTCTAACCCTAACTCTAGCTCTAACCCTAAATCTAACTCTAACCCTAACTCTAACCCTAACTCTAACTCTAACCTAAATCTAACTCTAAACCTAACTCTAAACCTAAATCTACCTCTAACTCTAACCCTAAATCTAACTCTAACCCTAACTCTAACTAACTAACCTAACTAACCCTAATCTACCTCTAACCCTAACTCTAACCCTAACTCTAGCTCTAACCCTAAATCTAACTCTAACCTAACTCTAACCCTAACTCTACCTCTAACTCTAACCCTAAATCTAACTCTAACCCTAACTCTAACCTCTAACTCTAACTCTAACTCTAACTCTCTAACTCTAAACCTAACTCTAACCTAAAACTCTAACTCTAACTCTAACCCTAACTCTAACTCTAACCCTAAATCTAACTCTAACCCTAACTCTAAACCTAACTCTAGCTCTAACCCTAACCCTAACTCTAACTCTAACTCTAACTCTAACCCTAACTCTAACTCTAACCCTAACCCTAACTAACCTAACTCTAACTCTAACCCTAACTCTAACCCTAACTCTAAATCTAACCCTAACTCTAACTCTAACTCTAACCCTAACTCTAACCCTAACTCTAACCCTAACTCTAACCCTAACTCTAACCCTAACTCTAAATCTAACCCTAACCCTAACTCTAACCCTAACTCTAACCCTAACTCTAACTCTTTCTGGCTCTGAAGGCGGTGACAGGTCTCAGGTGTTTTCAGAACATTTATGTGAGGTTTGTGTTTGTGACGGTGACGTTCTCGTTCTCGCCTCTGGAGTTCCTGCTCATGTTCTGTCTTTGTCCCTGTCAGTGGCAGGACCGTCCTGTGACCCTGTCAGTGGCAGGACCGTCCTGTGACCCTGTCAGTGGCAGGACCGTCCTGTGACCCTGTCAGTGGCAGGACCGTCCTGTGACCCTGTCAGTGGCAGGACCGTCCTGTGACCCTGTCTGGGCAGGTGTTTGGTTCGGGTGTCGTGGAGGTGTTGGAGCGAACTGTCCGCGCTCCACAGACGAGACAGAAACTGGCCTCAGCAGAGTGAAGCTTCATCCTCGGCCTCCTCCTCATCGTCAGGGTTTGGTTGGAGGTGGGACAGTTGGGGGCATTTTTGTGCGGGTGCTCGAGGTGCTCGAGGTGCTCACGGGGCGTTCGAGGTGCTCGCGGGGCGCTCGCGGGGCGCTCCCACAGCTCTGCCACCTCTCGAGCTTCACCCGCACATGTGGTCTCTCCTCCTCCTCTGGGCCTGGATCTTCTCAGATCTCTGGGATCTTCTCAGATCTCTGGGATCTTCTCAGATCTCTGGGATCTTCTCAGATCTCTGGGATCTTCTCAGATCTCTGGGATCTTCTCGGTGAGGGTTCGTGCTTGTTCCAGAGACTCAGGATCGTTCCATGAGAAGATTCTGTAGGACCAGAGTCACGGGCGACGGGGACTAGATCACCTCAGGTCGTCGGCGTCACACGTTTCACTCTTTTGGTGTCGTTGCTCTCAGCAGCGCCCCCTGGTGCTCAGGAGGATTCATAGAACCATAGTTACATTACGTAGGTTTCGTTGGACGGGCCAGAGTCCGTGGAGCCCGGGCTCGTCCGCGCTCACTTCCTGTCTGACTGTGGCTGCGCGCGCTTTAGTTCATTTCTACTTCCTGTGGCACTTACCTGGCCAGGTGTCTGGAGGCGGAGCTCGCGGGTGAGAGGGAAGCGGGGCCTGCAGACCTGCGAGGGGGCGGGGCCTTGGACAGTCTGTTGGCGGAGACTCGGTAAAGAGAACCTCTGATCCAGCACATAGAGGGCGACGTGGAGGCGCGGCCGAGGAGGGCGGGGCCAGAGAGGGCGGGGCCAGAGAGGGCGGGGCGGAGCCGGCTCTGAAGGAAACTCCTGAAATCATAAAAGTCCTGGTTTAGTCCTGGTCTAGTCCTGGTTTAGTCCT
>NW_026571473.1:42048987-42052370 GCF_026225935.1 Boleophthalmus pectinirostris
CCTGCAGGGGGGCACACCTGATTGACTCACAAACACAGATCAAAATAACCCATAATTGAGCTTTAACCCTGAGCCGCTGGAGCTGAATCCAAACTGCAAGAGGCCCCGTGTGTCAGGTGCCCTACTGTGTGTCAGGTGCCCTCCCCGTGTGTGTCAGGTGCCCTCCTGTGTGTGTCAGGTGCCCTCCTGTGTGTGTCAGGTGCCCTCGTGTTTCAGATTCACTACAAACATCGTCAACTGCCAATTAAGAGGACATCACCCAAACCAAGTCTATATGTGTGTGTGTGTGTTGTGTGTGTGTGTGTGTTGAGTGTGTGTGTTGTGCATTTGTTGTGTGTTGTGTGTTGTGTATGTTTGTGTGTGTGTTGTGTGTGTGTTGTGCGTTTGTTGTGTGTGTGTTGTGTTGTGTATGTTTGTGTGTGTGTTGTGTGTGTGTTGTGCGTTTGTTGTGTGTGTGTTGTGTTGTGTATGTTTGTGTGTGTGTTGTGTGTATGTTTGTGTGTGTGTGTGTTGTGTGTGTGTTGTGTGTTGTGTGTGTGTGTGTTGTGTATGTTTGTGTGTGTGTTGTGTGTGTGTTGTGTATGTTTGTGTGTGTTGTGTATGTTTGTGTGTGTGTTGTGTGTGTGTTGTGTATGTTTGTGTTGTGTGTTGTGTGTGTGTTGTGTATGTTTGTGTATGTTGTGTGTGTGTGTGTGTGTTGTGCGTTTGTTGTGTGTTGTGTATGTTTGTGTGTGTGTTGTGTGTGTTGTGCGTTTGTTGTGTGTTGTGTATGTGTGTGTGTGTGTGTGTTGTGTATGTTGGTGTGTGTGTTGTGTGTGTTGTGTGTGTGTTGTGTGTGTGTTGTGTATGTTGGTGTGTGTGTTGTGTGTGTTGTGTGTGTGTTGTGTGTGTGTTGTGTATGTTGGTGTGTGTGTTGTGTGTGTTGTGCGTTTGTTGTGTGTTGTGTATGTTTGTGTGTGTGTTGTGTGTGTGTTGTGTATGTTGGTGTGTGTGTTGTGTGTGTTGTGTGTGTTGTGCGTTTGTGTTCTGTGTATTAAAGCACAAATCTGTTTCTGAATCAGACTCTGAGTTGCTCCGTTTGTGTGAGATGATCGGACTGGAGAGTGTGTGATGTCATCTGAAACACACAGACACACACACACACACACACACACACACACACAGACACACACAACACACACACAACACACACAGAGGAATGTGTGGAGGGAATCTCCAGCATGAGGCCCCTGAACAGCTGCAGGTTCGGTTACAGCTTCACTCTTCGGTGTCGTTGCGTTAGAGTTTCACTCGTGTAGAGTGTCCAGTATCAGGAAACCTTACAGCTGTTCAGAGGAGCCTCTTCCTGTCACCATTCATTACACACATATGTACACAAATATGTACACACACATTTAGACGCACAACAGCTGAAGAGTCCACTTACACTTTCACTCCTCTGAGTTACACTTAAACAGTGACATAACAAAGTACTCATGTATCAGGGAACCTTTCAGCTGGTCAGAGCGCACACACCTGAACACACACACCTGAACACACACACACACACATACACAGACACACTTGGAGACTGAACGAGACCGAATGAATCTGCAGGGCCCGAGGTCTGCACCGTGTGTGTGTGTCTGGTTTGCGTGTGTGTGTATGTGTGTGTGTATAGTGTGTGTGTGTGTGTGTGTGTGTGTGTGTATAGTGTGTGTGTGTGTGTGTAGAGTTATGGGGTGATCAGTGTAAATGTCGTTTATACTGTGGCTTCGTTACAGACCTCATTAACACTTGATGAGCTCTTATCACACACACACAGACCGAACACACACACAGACCGAACACACACACACAGACCGAACACACACACACACACACACAGACCGAACACACACACACACACACACACACACACAGACCAAACACACATACACACAGACAAACACACACACACACACCACACACAGACCGCACACACACACACACACAGACAAACACACACACACACACACACACACACAGACCAACACACACACACACACACACAGACCGAACAACACACACACACACACACACAGACACAAACACACACACACACACACACACACACAGACCGAACACACACACACACAGACGAACACACACACACAGACCAACACAACACACACACACACACACACACACACACACAGACCACACACACACACAGACGAACACACACACACACACACACAGACCGACACACACCACACACACACACACACACACACACAGACACACACACACACACACAGACCAAACACACACACACAGACCGAACACACACACACAGACCGAACACACACACACACACACAGAACACGAACACACACACACAGACGAACACACACACACAGACCACACACACACACACACACACAGACCGAACACACACACACACACACACGACCAAACACACACACACACACACACACACAGACCAACACACACACACACAGACCGAACACACACACACACAGACCGAACACCACACACACACAGACCGAACACACACAACACAACACACACACACACACACACACAACAGACCAAACACACACACACACAGACCGAACACACACACACACACACACAGACCAAACACACACACACACAACACAACACACACACACACACACACACAGACCGAACACACACACACATACACACACAGACCGACACACACACACACACAACCGACCGACACACACACACACAGACCGAACACACACACAGACCAAACACACACACACAGACCGAACACACACACACACACACACACAGACCAAACACTCACACACACACAGACCGAACACACACACACACAGACCGAACACACACACAGACCAAACACACACACACAGACCAAACACACACACACACACACAGACCGAACACACACACACATACACACACAGACCGAACACACACACACACACAGACCGAACACACACACACACAGACCGAACACACACACACAGACCGAACACACACACAGACCAAACACACACACACAGACCGAACACACACACACACACACACACAGACCAAACACTCACACACACACACACAGACCGAACACACACACACACAGACCGAACACACACACAGACCAAACATACACATACACACACAGACCGAACACACACACACACACACACACACACAAACCAATCCGTACGTGTGCGTTGAGTCTCTGTGTGTCCAGTGTCATTAAAGGTTCATAAATGTTTTTTTCCAGATCATTTCTGTGTTTGTCCAACAACAGAACAACAACAGAGAGGCACCTGACACACACAGGGAGGGCACCTGACACACACAAGAGGGACCTGACACACACGAGGAGGGCACCTGAACAC
>NW_026571473.1:42057870-42060370 GCF_026225935.1 Boleophthalmus pectinirostris
AGACCTGGTTTAGTCCTGGTTTAGTTTACCTGGTTTAGTCCTGGTTTAGTCCTGGTTTAGTCCTGGTTTAGTCCTGGTTTAGACCTGGTTTAGACCTGGTTTAGTCCTGGTTTAGTCCTGGTTTAGACCTGGTTTAGTCCTGGTTTAGACCTGGTTTAGACCTGGTTTAATGAAACAAACGTGGTCAGGGAGCTCCCTCTGCTGGACGTTCTGTAAAATGATTTGGGACAAAAATAAAATAACCTGAACACCTGCAGGGCCCTGAACACCTGCAGGGCTCTGAACACCTGCAGGGCCCTCTCATGTGAAATGTGCTCTTGTCTTAGGTCTCTAACACTCTATGGTGTCTGGAATCACCTGGTTCAGTCCTGGTTCAGTCCTGGTTCAGTCCTGGTTCAGTCCTGGTTTAGTCCTGGTCTCTGGACTCACCTGGCACAGTCCTGGTCTCTGGACTCCTGGGGCTGGTTCTGGGGCTGGTTCTGCTCTGGGATTTGGAGAGTCCAGGGTTGATCCTCCTCAGTTTGTGCCTGGACACCGACACCAGCTCCTTGGACTTGGCTGAACGGGACTGTGGACCGGACTGTGGACCGGACTGTGGACCGGACTGTGGACCGGACTGTGGACCGGACTGTGGACCGGACTGTGGACCGGACTGTGGACCAGACTTAGTCTCAGGTTTGGACTGGACCTTGCAGCTGCTCAGACCAGGACTGAGCCTCCGTAGCTTGTGGCGCGACACTGACACCAGCTCCTTGGTTCTGGAGGTTCTGGGGGTTCTGGAGGTTCCGAGGGCACCAGGGGTTCTGGGGGTTCTGACGGGTCCAGAGCCGATCCGTCTCAGTTTGTGCCTGGAGACCAGAGTCCGGCCGGATCCAGACCTGCTGGGAGTCCGGACTTCAGAAGGACTTGGGCTGAAAGTCACAGAAGAAAGACTTTAGTGTCAGGTGCCCTCATGTGTGTGTCAGGTGCCCTCATGTGTGTGTGTGTGGTCATGGTGCCTCATGTGTCATGTGTGTCAGGTGCCTCATGTGTGTGTCAGGTGCCCTCATGTGTGTCAGGTGCCCTCATGTGTGTGTCAGTGCCCTCATGTGTGTGTCAGGTGCCCCTCATGTGTCAGTGTGTCAGGTGCCCTCCCGTGTGTGTCAGGTGCCCTCATGTGTGTGTCAGGTGCCCTCGTGTGTCAGGTGCCTCCGTGTGTGTCAGGTGCCCTCATGTGTGTGCCTCATGTGTGTCAGGTGCCCAGGTGCCCTCATGTGTGTGTCAGGTGCCCTCCTCGTGTGTGTCAGGTGCCCTCCTCGTGTGTGTCAGATGCCCTCCTCGTGTGTGTCAGGTGCCCTCCCTGTGTGTGTCAGGTGCCTCCTGTGTGCATCCGTGTGTGTTCAGGTGCCCTCGTGTGTGTCAGGTGCCCCTCATGTGTGTCAGGTGCCCTCATGTGTGTGTCAGGTGCCCTCCTCGTGTGTGTCAGGTGCCCTCCCTGTGTGTGTCAGGTGCCCTCATGTGTGTGTCAGGTGCCCTCCTCGTGTGTGTCAGGTGCCCTCATGTGTGTGTCAGATGCCCTCATGTGTGTCAGGTGCCCTCCTCATGTGTGTCAGGTGCCCTCATGTGTGTGTCAGATGCCCTCATGTGTGTCAGGTGCCCTCCTCATGTGTGTCAGGTGCCCTCATGTGTGTGTCAGGTGCCCTCATGTGTGTCAGGTGCCCTCATGTGTGTGTCAGATGCCCTCCTCATGTGTGTGTCAGATGCCCTCCTCATGTGTGTCAGGTGCCCCCTCCTGTGTGTCAGGTGCCCTCATGTGTGTGTCAGGTGCCCCTCATGTGTGTCAGGTGCCCTCATGTGTGTCAGGTGCCCTCATGTGTGTCAGGTGCCCTCCTCGTGTGTGTCAGGTGCCCTCCTCGTGTGTGTCAGGTGCCCTCCTCGTGTGTGTCAGATGCCCTCCTCGTGTGTGTCAGGTGCCTCCTCGTGTGTGTCAGGTGCCCTCCTGTGTGTCAGGTGCTCCTGTGTGTCAGGTGCCCTCATGTGTCAGGTGCCCTCCTCATGTGTGTCAGGTGCCCTCATGTGTCGTGTGTGTCAGGTGCCCTCCTCGTGTGTGTCAGATGCCCTCCTCGTGTGTGTCAGGTGCCTCCTCGTGTGTGTCAGGTGCCTCCTCGTGTGTGTCAGGTGCCCTCCTCGTGTGTGTCAGGTGCCCTCCTCGTGTGTGTCAGGTGCCCTCCTCGTGTGTGTCAGGTGCCCTCATGTGTGTCAGGTGCCCTCCCGTGTGTTCAGGTGCCCTCATGTGTGTGTCAGGTGCCCTCCTCGTGTGTGTCAGGTGCCCTCCTCGTGTGTGTCAGGTGCCCTCCTCGTGTGTGTCAGGTGCCCTCGTGTGTGTCAGGTGCCCTCCTCATGTGTGTCAGGTGCCCTCCCTGTGTGTCAGGTGCCCTCCTCGTGTGTGTCAGGTGCCCTCCTCGTGTGTCAGGTGCCCTCCTCGTGCGTGTGTCAGGTGCCCTCGTGTGTGTCAGGTGCC
>NW_026571473.1:42065370-42120370 GCF_026225935.1 Boleophthalmus pectinirostris
ACACACACACACACACACACAACACACAGACAAAACAAAGACAGGGGTTATTTGATCCGTGGGACCGACAGGTGGAGGAGGGACGCTGTAGTTTACTGTTATTACGTAAAGTCTGTAGTGACGTGGTGACGTCAGTAGTGACGTATGGACGTCAGTAGTAACGTAAGGACGTCTGTAGTGACGTAGAGTCCGTTACAGTTTTAACGGTCGTGACCCCGGACCCTAAACTAAAGTGTGACGCGGTTTACGTGAGTAAAAGTCTGTGGTTTGATGTGATCTGGAGAACTCATGAGTCTTTATCGTCACGAACGCGACCTGACAGATTTTCGGACATAAACCGTGTGTGAATCGGGTTAAACGCGCTCAGAGCCGCGGTACCGGCGGGCCCCGGGGCCCCGGGCTCCGTGCGCGTGTCCCGGAGCGGTTATGAGTTTTATTTATCCGGTTCTTTTGTCTGTAAAAGTCAAACTTACTCTGGAGCAGCTCGATCTGTCTCCGCAGCGCGGCCCGCTCCGCCATCTTGGATGTTTACTCTCTGACGTCACCGCGCACCACGTCCGCGCTGCTGACGTCAGAGGAGTTTAGGTTTTTATTTGATCAAAAGTGAAACTTTAGTGTTTTTCAGATTGAGGCGGTTTGAGCCGCAGCGACGAAACTGACGAAGACGCGAAAACCCTGAAACCCTGAAACTGTCTAAAGTGTATATGTGAGCCGCGTATGAGCCGCACCTGAGCCGCGTATGAGCCGCACCTGACACTGACTTGACTGAAGGAGCCAGAGGAGAGGCCGGGATCTGCTGGGTAATTACGGTTTATTTACGTTTGTTTAATGTTTGTTTAATGTTTGTTTAATGTTTGTTTACGGGTTATTTCCGCGTGTTTTAGGGTCAAATGCGAAGCACACAGTAAAGCCGCGGAGCACAGCGCCCCCTGCCGCACACCGGGGGGGGTTGTTTTTCGCTCAGATCATGTGACGTGTAAAAGTGAAAGAGGAAATTAAAGTTTATGACTTCACGGGAACACGTCTGTTTGTGGTACAAATACTGCAGTTAACAGAAGTACTGTGGGGCGGCTGAGCAGGAACAGGTCGGAGCTGTGTACTTTTAGTACTTTACTTACATTTACTGTGTGAGTACTGCAGGAGTACTTTTACTGTGAGTACTGTGATAGTACTTTGGTGATATTGTCTGTTCTTGTGTACAGTTTGTGTACATCTGAGGCAGTAGAAGTATTAGTATTTGCAGTAGTCACAGTAGTAGTATTGTAGTAGTTGTAGTACTTTCTATGTAGTTGTTGTACACGGATATTTATTATTATTTTTTGACTGATGTGGATTTGTTGAAGGGCGCCCTCTGCTGGACACTCCGGAGACTCACATTTAAAAGGCCCAGATCTGTGTTCTAATGTTCTAATGTTCTAATGTTTTAATGTTCTAATGTTCTACTGTAGTTTATACGGAGACTCCATGTCCCATAATCCTTTGCTGTGTTCTGCTGTGTTTCCAGCAGGAGGCGCCTCTCTGTTCTCTGTGAGTTTTTTCTGGAGACGTTTTGTCTCTGACACAATCTGGAAAAAACGATGGACTGTTAATCAAACATTTTGATAAATAATAAAATGAGGGACGTCTCCTTTAAATAAATTTATGCTAAAATATATTAAAACTATTCACCCAAACTGCACTTTTTGTAAAACAAGAAGTCACTTTTACAGAACTGGAAAAACGGTTTAAAATGTCAAAGATCAAACTGTCCCTGATTCTCATTCAAATTTAAACACATTATTTTGGTTTGCATGAAAAGGATTTAGACTCAAAAAACAAATTTTAAAAAAGGCAATTAACTTAATTATTATATCTGGAAAATGTTATAAATGTAAATTCTCTTATGCCTCTTTGTTTTTTGCAGATAGAATTCTACTTTTAAAAGCTTTTCTAAAAGTGTAAACAGAAAATCCACCGACAGAACAAAGATCCGTAAAAACCTTTGTGCCCTGGAACAGCGGCTCTTTTTAACTTTATTTATTTATTTATTCACATGTTTAACACACAAACCTGCACATTTACACAAACTCTTCTCTCAAACTGAAAACACCTTGTGATGTCATCATGTGGTGATACAGGAAGTGCTCCACTGTGTTTTTAAACTCCACACACCTTCACTAGAATCACCTGGATCATTTCAGTCCTGGAGTTTTGATCTCGACTCAAATAAAGGGAAAAGGAGCTGAGAACTTGATGACATCACGAGGTGGAACAGAGTGTTTGGAGTTAACAGACTCAGAACAAACAAACAAACACGAGTCCAGCTCTGAGAGTGACCAGGAACAACAGAACAACAGAACATTAGAACATTCAAGTATTAGAACATTAGAACATTAGATGATGGTTTAAAGGTCAGAGTTCGTTCTTGTGCTGTAGGAGGTTTAAACCTAAATCTCTGATCTGATTGGTCAGTCATTAAAGCACCTGCACCAATCAGGAGTCAGTGCTAGTGCAGCTTCTGCAGCTCAGGGTCTGGAGGATCTGAGCTTCACATGAGGCCGAGACAAAACCTGAGACTGAGACAAAGACAGAACATGTCTCTGTCTGCAGGATACACAGCCTCGACTCTCTTCTTCTTCTTCTCCTCCTCCTTCTCCTCCTCCTTCAACTCCTCCTTCTCCTCCTCTTCCTCCCCTCCTCTCTCTATTCCTCCACGGCTCCCATCTCCTCCTCCTCTTACCTCCTCCTCCTCACTCTTCCTCCTCCTCCTCCTCCTTCTTCCCTCCTCCTCCTTCTCCTCCTCTCCTCCTCCTCTCCTCCTCTCTCCTCTCCTCCTCCTCTTCCTCCTCCTCCTCTCTACTCCTCTCCTCCGTCCTCTCTCTCCTCCTTCCTCTCCTCTCCTCCTCCTCTCTCCTCTCCTCTCCTCTCCTCCTCCTACTTCCTACTCTCCTCCTCTCCTCCTCCTCCTCTCCTCTCCTCCTCCTCCTCCTCCTCTCCTCCTCCTCTCCTCTCTCTCCTTCCTCCTCCTCTCCCTCGTCTCCTCCTCCTCCTCTACCTCCTCTCTCCTCCTCTACTCCTCTTCCTCTTCTCCTCTCCTCTACCTCCTCCTCTACCTCCCTCCTGTCTCCTCTCTCCTCTCTCTACCTCCTCCTCTCCTCCTCTCTCTCCTCTCTCCTCCTCTCTCCTCCTCCTCTCCCCTCCTCCCTCTCTCCTCTCTCTTCTCCTCTCTCTCCTCTCCTCCTCCTCTCTCACCCTCTCTCTTCCTCCTCCCCTCCCTCCTCCTTCTCTCTCTCTTCTCCTCTCTCCTGTCTCCTCTCTCCTTCTCTGTCTCCTCCCTCTTCTCTCTCCTCCTCCTCCTCTCTACCTCCCTCTCTCCTTCTCTGTCTCCTCCTCCCTCCTCCTCCTCTCTCTTCCTCCTCTACCTCTCTCTCCTTCTCTGCTCCTCCTCCCTTCTGTCTCCTACCTCCTCCTCTACCTCTCTGTGCTCCTCCCTCCTTCTCTGTCTCTCCTCTCTCCTCCTCTCCTCCTCTCTTCCTCCTCTAATCCTCCTCTCTCCTTCTCTGTCTCCTCTCTCCTTCTCTATCTCTTCCCTCCTTCTCTGTCTCCTCCTCCTTCTTCTACCTCTCCTCTCCTCTCTCCTCTCTCTCTCTCTCTCCTCCTCCTTCTCTGTCTCCTCCCTTCCTTCTCTGTCTCCTCCCTCCTTCTCTGTCTCCTCCCCTCCTCTCTGTCTCCTCCTCCTTCTCTGTCTCCTCCCTCCTTTCTCTGTCTCCTGTCTCCTCTTCCTCCTCTACCTCCTTCCTCCTCCCTACTTCTCCTCCTCCTCCTCCTCTGTCTCCTCTCTCTTCTCTGTCTCCTCCCTCCTTCTCTGTCTCCTGTCTCCTCTCTCCTCCTCTACCTCCCTCTCTCCTTCTCTCCTCCTCCTCCTCTCTGTCTCTCTCTCCTCCTCCTACCTCTCCTCTCCTTCTCTGTCTCCTCTCCTCCTTCTCTGTCTCCTCTCTCCTCCTCTACCTCCTCTCTCCTCCTCTACCTCCTCTCTCCTTCTCTGTCTCCTCCCTCCTTCTCTGTCTCCTCCCTCCTTTCTCTGCTCCTCCCTCCTTCTCTACCTCCTCTCTCCTTCTCTGTCTCCTCCCTCCTTCTCTGTCTCCTCTCTCTCCTCCCCTCCTCCTCTCCTCCTCTACCTCCTCTCTCCTTCTCTGTCTCCTCTCTCTCTCCTTCCTCTATCTCTCCTCCCCTCCTTCCTGTCTCCTCCCTCTTCTCTACCTCCTCTCTCCTTCTCTGTCTCCTCCTCCCTCCTTCTCTGTCCTCCTCCCTTCTTCTCTGTCTCCTCCCTCCTTCTCTGTCTTCCTCCCTCCTTTCTCTGTCTCCTCCCTCCTTCTCTGTCTCCTCTCTCCTTCTCTGTCTCCTCCCTCCTTCTCTGTCTCCTGTCTCCTCTCTCCTCCTCTACCTCCTTCCTCCTCCTCTACCTCCTCCCTCCTCCTCTGTCTCCTCTCTCCTTCTCTGTCTCCTCCCTCCTTCTCTGTCTCCTGTCTCCTCTCTCCTCCTCTACCTCCTCTCTCCTTCTCTGTCTCCTCCCTCCTTCTCTGTCTCCTCTCTCCTTCTCTACCTCCTCTCTCCTTCTCTGTCTCTCCTCCTTCTCTGTCTCTCTCCTCCTTTCTCTGTCTCCTCCCTCGTCTCCTGTCTCCTCCCTCTCTTCTCTGTCTCCTCTCTCCTTCTCTGTCTCCTCTCCTCCTTCTCTCTCCTCTCTCCTTCTCTGTCTCCTCTCTCCTTCTCTGTCTCCTCTCTCCTTCTCTGTCTCCTCTCTCCTTCTCTGTCTCCTCTCTCTTCTCTGTCTCCTCTCTGTCTCCTCCCTCCTTCTCTGTCTCCTCCCTCCTTCTCTGTCTTTCCTCTCTCCTTCTCTGTCTCCTCTCTCTTCTCTGTCCTCCTCCCTCCTTCTCTGTCTCCTCTCTCCTTCTCTGCTTCTCCTCCTCCTTCTCTGTCTCCTTCTCTCCTCCTCTGTCTCCTCCTCCTTCTCTGTCTCCTCTCTCTCCTCCTCTACCTCCTCTCTCCTCCTCTGTCTCCTCTCTCCTTCTGTCTCCTCTCTCCTTCTCTACCTCCTCTCTCCTTCTCTGTCTCCTCCCTCCTTCTCTGTCTCCTCCTCCTTCTCTGTCTCCTCTCTCCTTCTCTGTCTCCTCTCTCCTTCTCTATCTCCTCCCTCCTTCTCTGTCTCCTCCCTCCTTCTCTACCTCCTCTCTCCTTCTCTGTCTCCTCTCTCCTTCTCTGTCTCCTCCCTTCTTCTCTGTCTCCTCCCTCCTTCTCTGTCTCCTCCCTCCTTCTCTGTCTCCTCTCTCCTCCTCTACCTCCTCTCTCCTCTCTCCTCTCCTCCTCTCTCCTCCTCTGTCTCCTCTCTCTCCTCCTCTGTCTCCTCTCTCCTTCTCTGTCTCTCTCTCTCTCTCTCCTCTCTCCTCTCTCTCTCTCTCCTTCTCTGTCTCCTCTCTCCTCTCTCTCTCTCCTCTCTCCTTCTCTGTCTCCTCTCTCCTTCCTCTTCTCCTCCTCTCTCTCTCCTTCCTTCTCCTTCTCTGTCTCCTCCCTCCTTCTCTGTCTCCTCTCTCCTTCTCTGTCTCCTCTCTCCTTCTCTGTCTCTCCTCTCTCCTTCTCTGTCTCCTCTCTCCTTCTCCTCTCTCGTGGTCATACCAGTTTGTCAGAATCTGGTCTGGTTTGTTCTTGGACAGAGACTCTGTGAATTCCAGGAGGCGCCAGTCACAAAAACTGTTGTTGTGTCATTAGGCAAGACACTTCACCCACATTGCCTAATATGAAAGTGGTGTGTGTGTGAGTGATGGTGGTGGTCGGAGGGGCTGATGGCGCCGATTGGCAGCCTCGCTTCCGTCAGTCTGCCCCAGGGCAGCTGTGACTACAGTAGTTGTTTACATCACTGAGTGTTGAGTGACTGAATAATGAAGTGTAAAGAGCTTTTTGGATCTTGAAAGGCGCTGTGTAAATGCAATGATTAATTAATTAATTCTCTGTCTCCTCTCTCCTCCTCCTCTCTCCTTCTGTATCTCCTCTCTCCTTCTGTATCTCCTCCTCCTCTCTCCTTCTGTATCTCCTCTCTCCTCTCTCCTTCTCTGTCTCCTCTCTCCTCTCTCCTCCCTCCTTCTCCTCTTTAATCTGAGATGTTTGTTGTGCTGCAGGTCATGATGGAGGAGGATTATCAGTACTTTATTCTGACCCAGGCTGCGAGTTCCTTCAGCGTATATAAATCAGGTCGGATCTGCTACTGCCCAGGTCCAGGGTCCAGGATCTAGGCTCCAGGAGTGTCCTCGACGTGACGTTCACAGAGAGCTACAGCTCGTTGGGTTACCCTGTAGACGTGGAGCGTCTGCGGGCGCTCAGCAGAGAGGAGGCGGAGCTGCTGTTGGCGCTCCCAGAGGAGCAGAGGCTGGAGGGTCTGAGGACGGGTCTGGACTCGGCCCTCAGGCTGCAGACGGGCGCCGCCGTCTGGGTCCGGGTCCAGGAGACGTTCCGCAGAGGAACCGTCCGCTACATCGGCCCCATCACCAAACACCCAACCCTCCGCCGCCGTGACCTGCCCGCGCGCTACTTCGGCATAGAACTACAGGTAACACACACCTCAGGTCACACAGGTCACTCAGGTCACTCAGGTCATGGATATTCATCTTCTAGTACATTTTCTTTCAAACTCTTCAAACAGGAGAGGACGTTTTACTTTGACCAAACTTGATCCACCGACCGACTCAAAGAGCAGCAGGAGGACCCTGTCTGCCCCTGTCTGCTCCTGTCTGCTCCTGTCTGCCCTGTCTGCTCCTGTCTGCTCCTGTCTGCCCCTGTCTGCTCCTGTCTGCTCCTGTCTGCTCCTGTCTGCTCCTGTCTGCTCCTGTCTGCCCCTGTCTGCTCCTGTCTGCTCCTGTCTGCTCCTGTCTGCTCCTGTCTGCTCCTGTCTGCTCCTGTCTGCACCTGTTTGCACCTGTCTGCTCCTGTCTGCTCCTGTCTGCTCCTGTCTGCCCCTGTCTGCTCCTGTCTGCTCCTGTCCTGCTCCACTGGACTCACGGTGAACTTTTCTGAGACTCTTTTTCTGTTTCAGGGCGATGATCGAGGAGAAGGCGACACCGACGGATCTCATGGAGGAGAGCGATTTTTCTCCTGCGACAGAAACTGTGGAGTGTTCGTTGGCTTTGACAGGATCACCGCCGCGGAACCAGAGGCCGGTCCAGAACCAAGACCAGACCCAAAACCAGAGCCAGTAGGAAGTCCAGAACTGAGAATGAAAATGTCCCTGAGAGTCAGACCAGAACCACGACCCAGTGCAGACCAAAACCAGCTCATGTCCTTCATGTCAGACCATTTTTACCAAGACCCTCCTCACCAAGAGTCCAGACCAGAGTCTAGATTTGAGACCAGACCAGACTCCAGACTAGAGTCTAGATTTGAGACCAGACCACAGACTTGGGACTCTGGTCCAAAGTCCCTGTCTGGAGATCTAGACCAGGACCATGTGTATGAAGATCTGGATCAGAGCAAAGGAGTCGCCAAAGTCCGCTCAAAGTCCCTCAAACTGAGTCCAGGGTCTGAAAAGTCCAGGTTTAATATTAAACCAGAGTCCAAATCCAAAGTAAAACTTGAGTTTGAGGAAAAGACCAAAACCGGACTGAAATCCTTCACAGACGTTTTCAAACCCAAGTAAGAGAAATACTGAGATAAACCATCAAACTGAAACTATTTTATAAAACAAAAACATCAGGAAAACTCCAAAAAGCCTTTTTCAATTTGACGCTTTCATTCAGAGACCAGAGATTATATTATATTTTTATTTAATAATATCAGATTATTTAATAAAATCAGATATTTAATAAAATCTGATTATTTAATATCAGATTTTTTTAAATAATTTCAGTTTGTACAAAGGCCAAAATCTCTCCACTTGATAAATTCACGTATAAATCACTTTCTGAACCATAAATCCATGTCTAATGTTCCCACAGGTCGACCAAGTCCACGTCTGAGCCCAAGACCAAGGCTGAGACCAGGACTGGGACCAGGATTGGGACCAGGTCTGGGACCAGGTCTGCAACCAGATCTGGACCAGAGCCACCCAGAGCAGGAGACCGGGTTCAGTTTGAGGTGGAAAAGAACGTGACAGCAGAGGGCGCTGTGGTGTTTGTGGAGACGGGGCCCGAGGGGACGATGCTGCACGTCGAGGTACGTCGTGATGTCACGGAGTACAGCAGGAGAGAGCGAGGACTGGAAGTGTTTGTGCTACAGCTAGTTTAGTCCTGTTTCAGTCCTGTTATAGTCCTGTTTCAGACCTGTTATAGTCCTGTTTCAGACCTGTTTCAGTCCTGTTATAGTCCTGTTTCAGACCTGTTATAGTCCTGTTTCAGACCTGTTTCAGTCCTGTTATAGTCCTGTTTCCTGTTATAGTCCTGTTATCAGTCCTGTTTCAGACCTGAGTCCTGTTATAGTCCTGTTTCAGACCTGTTTATAGTCCTGTTATAGTCCTGTTTCAGACCTTAGTCCTGTTTCAGTCCTGTTTCAGACCTGTTATAGTCCTGTTTCAGTCCTGTTTCAGACCTGTTATAGTCCTGTTATAGTCCTGTTTCAGACCTGTTTCAGACCTGTTATAGTCCTGTTTCAGACCTGTTATAGTCCTGTTTCAGTCCTGTTATAGTCCTGTTTCAGACCTGTTTCTGTTATAGTCCTGTCCTGTTATAGTCCTGTTTCAGACCTGTTTCAGTTATAGTCCTGTTTCCTGTTATAGTCCTGTTTCAGTCCTGTTATAGTCCTGTTATAGTCCTGTTTCAGACCTGTTTCAGAGTCCTGTTTCAGACCTGTTTCAGACCTGTTATAGTCCTGTTTCAGTCCTGTTTCAGTCCTGTTATAGTCCTGTTTCAGACCTGTTATAGTCCTAGTCCTGTTTTCAGACCTGTTTCAGACCTGTTATAGTCCTGTTTTAGTCCTGTTTCAGACCTGTTTCAGTCTTTACTCGGACTTTGTGTTTCAGGGCGTCTTGGGGAAGGCGTGGCAGGTTCATCTGCAGAACGTCCTGAAGGTGGAGCCTGGAGCTGGTTCAGGTTCGTTTAGAATCATTTATTTCAACTTTAAGACGCTTCCAGAAGTGACTCGTGTGGAACCACTGCTGACGGAACCTTCTCTTTAACCCAAAAATACAAACATGATTCTGGCCTTTGGAACAGATGGACGTTTGTGTGAAACGAGTCAAAACTCAGAGTCTGTGATGTTTGGAGGCTCGAATGGAAGGGCATCTGGCTTTAAGTGAACACTGGACGGGTCTTTATAGTTCAGCGTTTATTTGACACAAACACTGTTCCTCCCTCAGACTCAAAGGAACCAAAACCAGGATCTGAAGAATCCAAGACCGGACAGTCCAGACCAGAGTCCAGACCAGAGTCCAGACCAGAGTCCAGACCAGGGTTCAGACCAGAGTCCAGACCTGAGGGACCTAAACGTGAGTCCAGCCTCACAGCAGGAGACCGGGTTATGTTCATCACCGACCAGGACCAGACTGAAGAGGGCACTGTGATCTTCATCGAGAAGAACCAGGATACAACTCAGGTCCACATCCTGGTGAGTCCTGATTAAAGCCCCACTGCGGAACATTTCCTCACATTAGGACAGTTACAGAGAGAAAAGGCAGGAGGCGCGGTTTACGTGTAGATACTGTTCCTCCGTGTTCTTCAGCAGAGATAATTAATCGGTTCGATATTTGCAGTTCTTAGTGTATTGTCTCTTGGCCTTAAATCTCCAGCACAGACCGATATTTAGTTTTGTTGTGAAAAAAACATATCGTCCATCTCTATTCCTGTGGTCCTGAGTGTTCTTCAGTGTTCCTGAGTGTTCTTTAGTGTTCCTGAGTGTTCTTTGATGTTCCTGAGTGTTCTTTAGTGTTCCTGAGTGTTCTTTAGTGTTCCTGAGTGTTCTTTGATGTTCCTGAGTGTTTTTCTGATGTTCCTGAGTGTTCTTTAGTGTTCCTGAGTGTTCTTTAGTGTTCCTGAGTGTTCGTTTAGTGTTCCTGAGTGTTCGTTGGTGTTCCTGAGTGTTCGTTTGTGGGACTGAGTGTTCTTTAGTGTTCCTGAGTGTTCTTTGATGTTCCTGAGTGTTCTTTGATGTTCCTGAGTGTTCTTCCTGAGTGTTCTTTAGTGTTCCTGAGTGTTCGTTGGTGTTCCTGAGTGTTCTTTAGTGTTCCTGAGTGTTCTTTGATGTTCCTGAGTGTTCTTTGATGTTCCTGAGTGTTCTTTAGTGTTCTTGTGTGTTCCAGGGCGACTCACGGACCTCCATTGTTCCTCTTGAGGGCGTCGCCAAACTGGAACCTGATCCAGGTTCTGCACACATCCACAGTATTTGTGCAAAGTCCCACAGACGTCTCAGTAGAACATGACAGAAGGAGAACATCCATAACATCCATCCACAAAAGTCTTTGTCTGGTTGAAAAAAGGATGTTCTCCTTTTGTCAGATCTACATTAGTACATAGTACAATCACAATCTGTAATTCACACTGTTATAGTCCTGGTTTAGTTCTGGTTCAGTCCTGGTTAAGTCCTGGTTTAGTCCTGGTTTAGACCTGGTTTAGTCCTGGTTAGTCCTGGTTTAGTCCTGGTTTAGTCCTGGTTCATATTTGTGTTCCGTCAGACCCAGATGACCTGTACATGGCAGATCCTGAGGGGGCCTCCACTGCAGATGTTCTGGATCTGGACTCTGTGGTGGAGATCGACCTGGGGACCGGGAGCGGCTTCGGGACCATTCGGTGGATCGGGAATCTGCCGGGCGCAAAGCACGTGATGGCCGGTCTGGAGCTGGTGAGTCCTCTGGGTTCTTCTGTGTTCTTCTGTGTTCCTCTGTGTTCTTCTGTGTTCTTCTGTGTTCCTCTGTGTTCTTCTGTGTTCCTCTGTGTTCTTCTGTGTTCTTCTGTGTTCTTCTGTGTTCCTCTGTGTTCTTCTGTGTTCTTCTATGTTCCTCTATGTTCTTCTGTGTTCTTCTGTGTTCCTCTGTGTTCTTTCGTGTTCTTCTATGTTCTTCTGTGTTCTTCTGTGTTCCTCTGAGTTCTTCTATGTTCTTCTGTGTTCTTCTGTGTTCTTTCATGTTCTTCTATGTTCCTCTGTGTTCTTCTGTGTTCCTCTGTGTTCTTCTATGTTCTTCTGTGTTCTTCTGTGTTCTTCTGTGTTCTTCTATGTTCTTCTGTTTCTCTGTGTTCTTCTGTGTTTTCTGTGTTTCTTCTATGTTCCTCTGTGTTCTTCTGTGTTCTTTCATGTTCTTCTATGTTCCTCTGTGTTCTTCTGTGTTCCTCTGTGTTCTTCTGTGTTCTTCTGTGTTCTCTGTGCTCTTCTATGTTCTTCTGGGTTCTTCTATGTTCTTCTGTGTTCTTCTGTGTTCTTTCGTGTTCTTCTATGTTCTTCTGTGTTCTTCTGTGTTCCTCCGTGTTCTTCTATGTTCTTCTGTGTTCCTCCGTGTTCTTCTATGTTCTTCTGTGTTCTCTGTGTTCTTCTGTGTTCCTCTGTGTTCTTCTGTGTTCTTCTGTGTTCCTCTGTGTTCTTCTGTGTTCTTCTGTGTTCTTCTGTGTTCTTCTGTGTTCCTCTGTGTTCTTCTGTGTTCTTCTGTGTTCCTCTGTGTTCCTCCGTGTTCTTCTATGTTCTTCTGTGTTCCTCTGTGTTCCTCTGTGTTCTTCTGTGTTCCTCTGTGTTCTTCTGTGTTCCTCCGTGTTCTTCTATGTTCCTCTGTGTTCCTCTGTGTTCTTCTGTGTTCTTCTATGTTCCTCTGGGTTCTTCTGTGTTCTTCTGTGCTCTTCTATGTTCTTCTGTGTTCCTCCGTGTTCTTCTATGTTCCTCTGTGTTCTTCTGTGTTCTTCTGTGTTCTTCTATGTTCTCTGGGTTCTTCTGTGTTCTTCTGTGTTCTTCTGTGTTCTTCTGTGTTCTTCTGTGTTCTCCGTGTTCTTCTATGTTCTTCTATGTTCCTCTGTGTTCTTCTGTGTTCTTCTATGTTCCTCTGGGTTCTTCTATGTTCTTCTGTTCTTCTGTGTTCTTCTGTGTTCTTCTGTGTTCTTCTGTGTTCCTCTGTGTTCTTCTGTGTTCTGTGTTCTCCTGTGTTCTTCTGTGTTCTCTGTGTTCTTCTGTGTTCTCTGTTGTTCTTCTGTGTTCTTCTGTGTTCTCTATGTTCTTTCTGTGTTCTTCTGTGTTCCTCTGTGTTCCTTCTGTGTTCTTCTGTGTTCCTCTGTGTTCTTCTATGTTCTTCTGTTTCTTCTGTGTTCTTCTATGTTCTTCTGTGTTCTTCTATGTTCTTCTATGTTCTTCTGTGTTCTTCTGTGTTCCTCTGTGTTTCTTCTTCTGTTCCTTCTGTGTTCCTCTGTGTTCTTCTATGTTCTTGTGTGTTCTTTCTATGTGTTCTTCTGTGTTCTTCGTGTTCTTCTGTGTTCTTCTTGTGTTCTTCTATGTTCTTCTGTGTTCTTCTGTGTTCTGTTTTCTATGTTCTTCCGTGTTCTTCTGTGTGTTCTTCTGTGTTCTTCGTGTTCTTCTATGTTTCCTCTGTGTTCTTCTGTGTTCTTCTATGTTCTTCTGTGTTTCTGTTCTCTATGTTCTTCTGTGTTCTTCTGTGTTCTTCTGTGTTCTTCTGTGTTTCTTCTGTGTTCTTCTTGTGTTCTTCTGTGTTCTTCTGTGTTCTGTTCTTCTGTGTTCTTCTATGTTCTTCTTCTGTGTTCTTCTATGTGTTCCTCTGTGTTCTTCTATGTTCTTCCGTGTTCTTCTATGTTCTTTCCTGTGTGTTCTTCTTATGTTCCTCTGTGTTCTTTCTAGTTCTTCTGTGTGTTCTTCCTGTGTTCTTCTATGTTCTTCTGTGTTCTCTGTGTTCTTCTGTGTTCTTCCTGTTCTTCTATGTTCTTTTCTTCTTCTGTGTTCTTCTCTTCTGTGTTCTTCTATGTTCTTCTGTGTTCTTCTGTGTTCTTCTTGTTCTTCTGTGTTCTTCTGTGTTCTTCTGTGTTCTGTTTCTGTGTTCTTCTGTGTTCTTCTGTGTTCTTCTGTGTTCTTCTGTGTTCTTCTGTGTTTCTTCTGTTTCTCTGTGTGTTCTTCTGTGTTCTTCTGTGTTCTTTCTGTGTTCTTCTATGTTCTTCTATGTTCTATGTTCTTCTGTGTTCTTGTTTCTATGTGTGTTCTTTCGTGTTTCTTCTATGTTCTTCTATGTTCTCTTCTATGTTCTCTGTGTTCTTCTATGTTCTTCTGTGTTCTTCTATGTTCTTCTTCTTCTGTGTTCTTCTGTGTTCTTCTGTGTTCTTCTGTGTTCTTCTATGTTCTTCTGTGTTCTTCTCTGTTCTTCTGTGTTCTTCTGTGTTCTTCTGTGTTCTTCTGTGTTCTCCTGCGTTCTTCTGTGTTCTTCTGTGTTCTTCTGTGTTTCTTCTGTGTTCTTCTGTGTGTTCTTCTATGTTCTTGTTCTTCTATCTGTGTTCTGTGTTTTCTTGTTTCTGTTCTTCTGTGTTCTTCTGTGTTCTTCTATGTTCTATGTTTCTTCTATGTTCTTCTGTGTTCTTCTATGTTCTTCGTGTTTTCTGTGTTCTTCTGTGTTCTTCTGTGTTCTTCTATGTTCTTCTGTGTTCTTCTATGTTCTTCTGTGTTCTTCTGTGTTCTTCTGTGTTCTTCTGTGTTCTTCTGTGTTCTTCTGTTCTTCTATGTTCTTCTGTGTTCTTCTATGTTCTTCTGTGTTCTTCTGTGTTCCTCTGTGTTCTTCTATGTTCTTCTGTGTGTTCTTCTGTGTTTCTTCTGTGTTCTTCTGTGTTCCTCTGTGTTTCTCTGTGTTCTTCTATGTTCTTCTGTGTTCTTTCTTCTGTGTTCTTCTGTGTTCTTCCTCTGTGTTCTTCTGTGTTCTTCTATGTTCTTCTATGTTCTTCTGTGTTCTTCTGTTCTTCTGTGTTCTTCTGTGTTCTTCTGTGTTCTTCTGTGTTCTTCTGTGTTCTTCTGTGTTCTTCTGTGTTCTTCTATGTTTTCTGTGTTCTTCTCTGTGTTCTTCTGTGTTCTGTGTTCCTCTGTGTTTCTGTGTTCTTCTGTGTTCTTCTGTGTTCTTCTGTTCTTTCTGTGTTCCTCTGTGTTCTTCTATGTTCTTCTGTGTTCTTCCGTGTTCTTCTGTGTTTCTATGTTCTTCTGTGTTCTTCCTGTGTTCCTCTGTGTTCTTCTGTGTTCTTGTTCCTCTGTGTTCTTCTGTGTTCTTCTGTGTTCTTCTGTGTTCTTCTGTGTTCTTCTGTGTTTCTTCTGTGTCTTCTTTTCTGTGTTTTCCGTGTTTCCTCTGTGTTCTCTGTGTTCTTCTGTTCTTCTGTGTTCTTCTATGTTCTTCTGTGTTCTCTGTGTTCCTTCTGTGTTCTTCTGTGTTCTTCTGTGTTCTTCTATGTTCTTCTGTGTTCTTCTGTGTTCTTCTATGTTCTTCTGTGTTCTTCTGTGTTCTTCTGTGTTCCTCTGTGTTCTTCTGTGTTCTTCTATGTTCCTCTGTGTTCTTCTATGTTCTCTGTGTTCTTTTCTGTGTTTCTGTGTTCTCTGTGTTCTTCTATGTTCTTCTGTGTTCTTCTGTGTTCTTCTGTGTTCTTCTGTGTTCTTCTGTGTTCTTCTGTTCTTCTATGTTCCTCTGTGTTCTTCTATGTTCTTCTGTGTTCTTCTGTGTTCTTCTATGTTCTTCTATGTTCCTCTGTGTTCTTCTGTGTTCCTCTGTGTTCTTCTGTGTTCTTCTGTGTTCTTCTGTGTTCTTCTGTGTTCTTCCGTGTTCTTCCGTGTTCTTCTGTGTTCCTCTGTGTTCCTCTGTGTTCCTCTGTGTTCCTCTGTGTTCCTCTGTGTTCTTCTGTGTTCTTCTGTGTTCCTCTGTGTTCTTCTGTGTTCTTCTGTGTTCCTCTGTGTTCTTCTGTGTTCCTTCTGTGTTCCTCTGTGTTCTTCTGTGTTCCTCTGTGTTCTTCTGTGTTCCTCTGTGTTCCTCTGTGTTCTTCTATGTTCTTCTGTGTTCTTCCGTGTTCTTCTGTGTTCTTCTATGTTCTTCTGTGTTCTTTCGTGTTCTCTGTGTTCTCTGTGTTCTTCTGTGTTCCTCTGTGTTTCCTCTGTGTTCTTCTGTGTTCTTCTGTGTTCTTCTGTGTTCTTCTGTGTTCTTCTGTTTCTTCTGTGTTCTCTGTGTTCTCTGTGTTCTTCTATGTTCTTCTGTGTTCTTCTGTGTTCTTCTATGTTCTTCTGTGTTCTGTGTTCTTCTGTTCTTCTATGTTCTTCTGTTTCTTCTTCTGTGTTCTTCTGTGTTCTTCTGTGTTCTTCTGTGTTCTCCTGTGTTCTCCTGTGTTCTTCTTCTGTGTTCTTCTGTGTTCTTCTGTGTTCTTCTGTGTTCTTCTATGTTCTTCTGTGTTCTTCTGTGTTCTCTGTGTTTTCTATGTTCTTCTATGTTCTTCTGTGTTCTTCTATGTTCTTCTGTGTTCTTCTGTGTTCTTCTGTGTTCTTCTGTGTTCCTCTGTGTTCTTCTGTGTTCTTCTGTGTTCTTCTATGTCTTCTATGTTTCTGTGTTCCTCTGTGTTCCTCTGTGTTCTTCTGTGTTCTTCTGTGTTCTTCTTCTTTCTTCTGTGTTCTCTGTGTTTCTGTGTTTCTGTTCTTCCGTGTTTCTTCTGTGTTTCTCTGTGTCTTCTGTGTTCTTCTTGTGTTCTCTGTGTTTTCTGTGTTCCTCTGTGTTCCTCTGTGTTCTCTGTGTTCTTCTATGTTCCTCTGTGTTCTTCCGTGTTCTTCGTGTTCTGTCTGTTCCTCTTGTTCTTCTGTGTTCTTCTCTGTGTTCCTCTGTGTTTCTCTCTGTGTTCTCTCTGTTCCTCTGTGTTCTTCCGTGTTCCTCTGTGTTCCTCTGTGTTCTTCTATGTTCTTCTGTGTTCTTCCGTGTTCCTCTGTGTTCCTCTGTGTTCTTCTGTGTTCTTCCGTGTTCTTCCGTGTTCTTCTGTGTTCTTCCATGTTCTTCCGTGTTCTTCCATGTTCTTCTGTGTTCCTCTGTGTTCTTCTGTGTTCCTTTGTCCTGACCCTGCCTGTGTGTGCAGGAGAACCCTGTCGGTGTGAGTGACGGGACGTTCCGGGGCCTCAGGTGTTTCAGGTGTCCAGAGAAACACGCCCTGTTCGTGAAGCTCTCGTCCTGCCGCCCCGACTCACGCTTCAGCTCGGCCAATCAGAGCGCTCGAAACGGCAGAGACGCGGCCAATCACAGCGCTCGGAGCTGGACAGACTCGTCCAATTACAGCGCTCCTCTGAAGAAAACTCGAGTGAATCAGTTCAGCGCAGACGACGCAGGTGAGACGGACGTCTTTGTGACGTGTCCTTGAGCAAAACACTTCTACTGCCTGTCTTTGGACCCTCCTCTCATCTCCTCTTCCCTCTCATCTCCTCTTCCCTCTCCTCCTCCTCCTCTCTCTCTCCTCTCTCTCTCTCCTCCTCTCTCTCTCTCTCTCTCTTCTCTCTCCTCCTCCTCCTTCTTCTCGTCTCCTCTTCCTCTCTTCTCTCTCCTCTTCTCTCTCTCTCTCTCTCTCTCCTCCTCCTCTTCTCTCTCTCTCCTCTCTCTCTCCTCTCCTCTCTCTCTCTCTCTCTTCTCCTCGTCTCCTCCTCTTCTCTCCTCTCCTCTCTCTTCTCTCTCCTCTCTCTCTCTCTCTCCTCTCTCTCTCTCCTCTCCTCTCTCTCCTCTCCTCCTCTCTCTCCTCCTCTCTCCTCTCTCTCTCCTCTCCTCTCTCCTCTTCCTCTCTCTCCTCCTCCTCTCTCTCTCTCTCTCCTCCTCTCTCTCTCTCTCTCTCTCTCCTCCTCTCTCTCTCTCCTCCTCTCTCCTCTCTCTCTCCTCCTCTCTTCTCTCTCTCTCTCCTCTCTTCTCTCTCTCTCCTCCTCTCTTCTCTCTCCTCCTCTCTTCTCTCTCTTCTCTCTCTCTCTCTCTCCTCCTCTCTCTCCTCTCCTCCTCTCTCTCTCCTCCTCCTCTTCTCTCTCCTCCTCCTCTCTCTCTCCTCTCTCTCTCTCTCTCTCCTCTCTCCTCCTCTCCTCTCTCCTCTCTCTCTCCTCCTCTCTCTCTCTCTCTCCTCTCCTCTTCTCTCTCTCTCTCTCCTCTCTCTCCTCCTCCTCCTCTCTCTCCTCTCTCCTCCTCTCTCTCTCTCTCTCTCCTCTCTCTCTCTCCTCTCTCTCCTCTCTCCTCCTCTCTCTCTCTCTCTCTCCTCTCTCTCCTCTCTCTCTCTCTCTCCTCTCTCTCTCCTCCTCCTCCTCCTCTCTCTCTCCTCCTCCTCTCTCTCCTCTTCTCCTCTCCTCTCCTCCTCCTCCTCCTCCTCTTCTCTCTCCTCTCCTCTTCTCTCTCCTCTCTCTCCTCTCTCTCTCTCCTCTCCTCTCTCCTCCTCCTCTCTCTCTCTCTCCTCTCTTCTCCTCTCTCCTCTCTCTTCTCTCTCCTCCTCCTCTTCTCTCGTCTCCTCCTCCTCTCTCTCTCTTCTTCTCTCTCCTCCTCCTCTTCTCTCTCGTCTCCCTCCTCTCCTCTCCTCTCTCCCCTCTCTCTCCTCCTCCTCTTCTCTCTCCTCCTCCTCTTCCCTCTCTCCTCCTCCTCCTCTTCTCTCTCGTCTCCTCAGAGCCGGTTCCTCCTCCGGCGGTGGAGCAGGTGGAGCGCCTCCTGGTGGGGAAGATGAAGGGCATCCAGGGTCACCATAACTCCTGCTACATGGACAGCGCCCTCTTCAGGTCGGGACATGTCTCCATGTGTCTCCTCTCTCCTCTCCTCTCTCACTCATGTCTTTTGTCTTTTGTTTCTGTGTCTCTTTGTCCTTCAGTCTTTTCAGTTGTTCGTCTGTTTTGGATTCTCTTTTGTTTAAATCGACTTCACCTCAGGACGCTGAAGTTCAGAAGATTTTACTGCAGGACATCGTCAACCCGCTACGAAGGTACTCACTATGAATACTACAAATACTACAAATACTACGATACTACAAATACTACTACTGATACTGCAGCTAATACTAGTTGGTCTGTAGAGGGTCCTGTGCATGGAGCCTGTGCTGGGAGGGCATCTGGCACGTTTTGATTTGTTGTTTTTTTTTGCAGAGATGGTTTTGTGGAGGGACGTCACGTGATGAACTTGAGGAGGCAGCTTCAGAAACACGGCGAAAGCTTCACCACCGACGAGAAAGGTTCACCACACAAACCACAACACAGACCATACAGGTGTACAGGGACCATACAGGCGTACAGGGACCATACAGGCGTACAGAGACCAAACAGGCGTACAGAGACCATACAGGTGTACAGGGACCATACAGGCGTACAGAGACCATACAGGCATACAGAGTACAGATCATAACACAAACCATACAGGTGTACAGGATGTGTCTTTGTGTGTCTTTGTGTGTCGTTGTGTTGAGTTGTGTGTCTTTGTGTGTTTCAGATCCAGAGGAGTTTCTCTCCGTCCTCATGAATCACGTCCTCGCCCTGGACCCACTGCTCCAACTGTACGTCCCTCTGTCTTGCGTTCTGATTGGTCCTCTGTCCTGAGCTCTGATTGGTCCTCTGTTCTGAGCTCTGATTGGCCGATGCGATTTCTTTTAATTCTTAAATTCGAACCACAATCTTTTTTTTCGTGGTCGAGGTCAGAAGCAGAGCGCCCTTTGAAGCGATGAAACAAATTGGCACAAATTACTTGTTTTAATTGACCGATCTTTCAGGTGCTCAGTTGTGATTGGCCGGTGTCTTGCAGGTGCTCAGTTTTGGCACGTGTTTTGCAGGTGCTCAGTTTTGGTCGGTGTCTTGCAGGCGCTCAGTTTTGGCACGCGTCTTGCAGGTGTTAAATTTTGGCTGGTGTCTTGCAGGTGCTCAGTTTTGGCATGTCTTGCAGGTGTTCAGTTTTGGCATGTGTCTTGCAGGTGTTCAGTTTTGGCTGGTGTCCTGCAGGCGCTCAGTTTTGGCATGCGTCTTGCAGGTGTTCAGTTTTGGTTGGTGTCTTGCAGGTTTTCAGTTTTGGCACGTGTCTTGCAGGTGTTCAGTTTTGGCACGTGTCTTGCAGGTGTTCAGTTTTGGCACGTGTCTTGCAGGTGTTCAGTTTTGGAACGTGTTTTGCAGGTGTTCAGTTTTGGTCTGTGTCTTGCAGGTGTTCAGTTTTGGCCGGTGTCTTGCAGGTGTTCAGTTTTGGAACGTGTTTTGCAGGTGTTCAGTTTTGGTCTGTGTCTTGCAGGTGTTCAGTTTTGGCACATGTCTTACAGGCGCTCAGTTTTGGTACGTGCCTTTCAGGCGTTCAGTTTTGGTTGGTGTTTTGCAGGTGTTCAGTTTTGGCCGGTGTCTTGCAGGTGTTCAGTTTTGGAACGTGTTTTGCAGGTGTTCAGTTTTGGTCTGTGTCTTGCAGGTGTTCAGTTTTGGCACATGTCTTACAGGCGCTCAGTTTTGGTACGTGCCTTTCAGGCGTTCAGTTTTGGTTGGTGTTTTGCAGGTGTTCAGTTTTGGCCGGTGTCTTGCAGGTGTTCAGTTTTGGCATGTGTCTTGCAGGTGTTCAGTTTTGGTCGGTGTCTTGCAGGTGTTCAGTTTTGGTACGTGTCTTGCAGGTGTTCAGTTTTGGCACGTGTCTTGCAGGTGTTCAGTTTTGGTCGGTGTCTTGCAGGTGTTCAGTTTTGGTACGTGTCTTGCAGGTGTTCAGTTTTGGCACGTGTCTTGCAGGTGTTCAGTTTTGGCACGTGTCTTGCAGGTGTTCAGTTTTGGCACGTGTCTTGCAGGTGTTCAGTTTTGGCCGGTGTCTTGCAGGTGTTCAGTTTTGGCACGTGTCTTGCAGGTGTTCAGTTTTGGCACGTGTCTTGCAGGTGTTTAGTTTTGGCACGTGTCTTGCAGGTGTTCAGTTTTGGCACGTGTCTTGCAGGTGTTCAGTTTTGGCACGTGTCTTGCAGGTGTTCAGTTTTGGCACGTGTCTTGCAGGTGTTCAGTTTTGGCACGTGTCTTGCAGGTGTTCAGTTTTGGCCGGTGTCTTGCAGGTGTTCAGTTTTGGCACGTGTCTTGCAGGTGTTCTGGAGGGAAGGTCCAGGACTCGTTCTGTTTCCAGATCTTTTTGGACCAGAACCACGGCCTGGTCCTGCCCACGGTCCAACAGCTGCTGGAGCACTCCCTGTACAGCAACGGACTCAAACTGAACCAGGTCAGGACCAGGACTGGACCAGGACTGGACCTGGACTGGACCAGGACTGAACCAGGACTAGACCAGGACTAGACCAGGACTAGACCAGGACTAGACCAGGACTCAGTCTGACCCTCCTTCTGTCCACAGGTTCCTTCGTGTTTGATTTTACAAATGCCTCGTTTTGGAAAAAAGTTCAAAATGTTCGACAAAATCATCCCCTCGCTGGAGCTCGACGTGACAGACCTGCTCCAGCACGGTAAGACCCCGATCAGTCCTGGTCTAGTCCTGGTCTAGTCCTGGTCTAGTCCTGGTCCTGACCTGGTTTAGTCCTGGTCTAGTCCTGGTCTAGTCCTGGTCTAGTCCTGGTTTAGTTCTGGTCTAGTCCTGGTTTAGTCCTGGTCTAGTCCTGGTTTAGTTCTGGTTTAGTCCTGGTTAGTCCTGGTCTAGTCCTGGTCTAGTCCTGGTTTAGTTCTGGTCTAGTCCTGGTTTAGTCCTGTCTAGTCCTGTTTAGTCCTGGTCTAGTCCTGGTTTAGTTCTGGTTTAGTCCTGGTCTAGTCCTGGTCTAGTCCTGGTCTAGTCCTGGTTTAGTCCTGGTTTAGTCCTGGTCTAGTCCTGGTTTAGTCCTGGTCTAGTCCTGGTTTAGTCCTGGTCTAGTCCTGGTTTAGTTCTGGTTTAGTCCTGGTCTAGTCCTGGTCTAGTCCTGGTCTAGTCCTGGTTTAGTTCTGGTCTAGTCCTGGTTTAGTCCTGGTTTAGTCCTGGTTTAGTCCTGGTTTAGTCCTGGTCTAGTCCTGCTCTAGTTCTGGTCTAGTCCTGGTTTAGTCCTGGTTTAGTCCTGGTTTAGTCCTGGTCTAGTCCTGGTTTAGTTCTGGTCTAGTCCTGGTCTAGTCCTGGTTTAGTTCTGGTCTAGTCCTGGTCTAGTCCTGGTTTAGTTCTGGTTTAGTCCTGGTCTAGTCCTGGTCTAGTCCTGGTCTAGTCCTGGTTTAGTCCTGGTTTAGTCCTGGTCTAGTCCTGGTTAGTCCTGGTTTAGTCCTGCTCTAGTCCTGGTCTAGTCCTGGTCTAGTCCTGGTCTAGTCCTGGTTTAGTTCTGGTTTAGTCCTGGTCTAGTCCTGGTCTAGTCCTGGTCTAGTCCTGGTTTAGTCCTGCTCTAGTCCTGGTCTAGTCCTGTTTAGTCCCTCTAGTCCTGGTTTAGTCTGGTCCTAGTCCTGGTTTAGTCCTGGTTTAGTCCTGGTCTAGTCCTGGTTTAGTCCTGGTTAGTCCCTGTTTAGTCCTGCTCTAGTCCTGTTTAGTCCTGGTCTAGTCCTGGTTTAGTCCTGGTTTAGTCCTGGTCTAGTCCTGGTCTAGTCTCTGTTTAGTCCTGGTTTAGTCCTGGTCTAGTCCTGGTCTAGTCTGGTTTAGTCCTGGTTTAGTCCTGCTCTAGTCCTGGTCTAGTCCTGGTTTAGTCCTGGGTCCTTAGTCCTGGTTTAGTCTCTGTCTAGTCTGGTCTAGTCCTGGTCTAGTCCTGGTCTAGTCCTGGTCTAGTCCTGGTCTAGTCCTGGTCTAGTCCTGGTCTAGTCCTGCTCTAGTCCTGGTCTAGTCCTGGTCTAGTCCTGGTCTCTCCTCAGGTCTTAAACAGTGCGTTCTCTGTGGGGGCGGAGCCTCGTACGAGTGCTCGGACTGTTTCATCGACGCGACGTTCGGCTCTGGAGGATTCAAGCTCTTCTGTGACGTGTGCAGCCGACAGGTACGCACCTGACACACAGGAGAGCACCTGACACACAGGAGAGCACCTGAACACACACAGGAGAGCACCTGACACACAGGAGGGCACCTGACACACAGCACCTGACACACAGGAGAGCACCTGACACACAGGAGGGCACCTGACACACAGGAGAGCACCTGAGCACCTGACACACAGGAGAGCACCTGACACACACAGGAGAGCACCTGACACACAGGAGAGCACCTGAACACACAGGACACCAGGAGAGCACCTGACACACAGGAGAGCACCTGACCACACACAGGAGAGCACCTGAGCACCTGACACACAGGAGGAGCACCTGACACACAGGAGAGCACCTGACACACAGGAGAGCACCTGACACACAGGAGAGCACCTGACACACACAGGAGAGCACCTGACACACAGGAGGGCACCTGACACACAGGAGAGCACCTGAGCACCTGACACACAGGAGGGACACTGCACCTGGACACACAGGAGAGCACCTGAGCACCTGACACACAGGAGAGCACCTGACACACAGGAGGGCACCTGACACACAGGAGAGCACCTGCACCTGACACACAGGAGAGCACCTGACACACAGGAGGGCACCTGACTGACACACAGGAGGGCACCTGACACACACAGGAGGAGCACCTGACACACACAGGAGCACCTGACACACAGGAGGGCACCTGACACTGACACACACAGGAGAGCACCTGACACACAGGAGAGCACCTGACACACACAGGAGAGCACCTGACACACACAGGAGAGCACCTGACACACAGAGAGAGCACCTGACACACAGGAGAGCACCTGACACACACAGGAGAGCACCTGACACACAGGAGGGCACCTGACACACAGGAGAGCACCTGACACACACAGGAGAGCACCTGACACACATGGGGGAAGGGCACCTGACACACACAGGAGAGCACCTGACACACACAGGTACGCACCTGACACACACAGGAGAGCACCTGACACACATGGGGGAAGGGCACCTGACACACACAAGAGGGCACCTGACACACACAGGAGAGCACCTGACACACACAGGAAAGCACCTGACACACACAAGAGGGCACCTGACACACACAGGAGAGCACCTGACACACACATGGGGGAAGCACCTGACACACACTGACACCTGACACACGAGACACCTGACACACACAGGAGAGCACCTGACACACACAGGAGAGCACCTGACACACACAGGTACGCACCTGACACACATGGGGGAAGGGCACCTGACACACACAGGAGAGCACCTGACACACACAGGTACGCACCTGACACACACAGGTACGCACCTGACACACACAGGAAGAGCACCTGACACACCACAGGAGCACCTGAGCACACTGAGCACCTGACACACACAGGAGAGCACCTGACACACATGGGGGAAGGGCACCTGACACACACACAGGGAGGGCACCTGACACACACAGGAGAGCACCTGACACACACAGGAGAGCACCTGACACACACAGGAGAGCACCTGACACACAATTGTCTCGCTCAGGTCCACGCCCACCCCCGTCGCCGTGGTCACAGCCCCTCCCCCTGGCCCCGCCCCCTTCCCAGTGTCTCCGTGGAAACAGGGAGCGGCTCCACCTTCTGGCCGTTTTGTGCATCGAGACGAGTCACTACGTTTCCTTCGTCAAGTACGGACCTGAAAGAGAACAGTGGCTCTTCTACGACAGCATGGCCGACCGCCACGGTACGAGTACTGCAAATACTACTACTACTGCTACTGCAAATACTACTACTACTGCTACTGCAAATACTACTACTACTGCTACTACTGCAAATACCACTACTACTACTACTGCAAATACTACTACTACTGCTACTGATACTACTACTACTGCTACTACTACTACTACTGCTACTACTGCATACTACTGCAAATACTACTACTACTATACTGCTACTATACTACTGCACTACTACTACTACTACTACTACTACTGCAAATACTACTATACTACTACTAACTACTACACTACTACTACTACTGACTACTACTACTACTACTACTACTACTACTACTACTACTACTGCATACTACTACTACTACTACTACTGCTACTGCAAATACTACTACTACTGCTACTACTGCAAATACTACTACTACTGCTACTGCAAATACTACTACTACTGCTACTACTGCAAATACTACTACAATACTACTACTGCATACTACTGCTACATACTACTACTACTACTACGCAAATACTACTACTACTGCTACTACTGCAAACTACTACTACTACTACTACTACTGCAAACTACTACTACTGCTACTACTACTGCTACTACTGCAAATACTACTACAATACTACTACTGCGAATACTACTGCAAATACTACTACTACTACTACTGCAAATACTACTACTACTACTACTGCGAATACTACTGACTACTACTGCGAATACTACTACTACTACTACTACTGCAAATACTACTACTACTACTACTGCAAATACTGCAAATACTACTACTACTGCTACTACTGCTAAATACTACTACTACTACTACTGCAAATACTACTACTACTGACTACTACTACTGCAAACTACTACTACTACTACTGCTACTACTGCTACTACTACTACTACTACTACTACAATACTACTACTGAATACTACTGCAAATACTACTACTACTACTACTGCAACTACTACTACTATACTACTACTATAACTACTACTACTACTACTACTGCAAATACTATACTACTACTGCTACTACAACTACTACTACTACTACTGCTACTACTACTACTACTTGCAAATACTACTACTACTACTACTGCAAATACTACTACTACTACTACTACTGCAAATACTACTACTACTACTGCTACTGCAAACTACTACTACTACTACTACTACTACTACTACTGCTACTAATACTACTACTACTAACTACTACTGCAACTACTACTACTACTACTACTGCAAAAATACTAACTACTGCTACTACTACTACTACTGCAAATACTACTACTACTGCTACTACTGCAAATACTACTACAACTACTACTACTAACTACTGACTACTACTACTGCTAAACTACTACTACTACTACTACTGACTATACTACTACTACTACTACTGCAAATACTACTACTACTACTACTGCAAATACTACTACTACTACTACTACTACTACTACTACTACTACTACTACTACTACTACTACTGCAAATACTACTACTACTACTACTGCAAATACTACTACTACTGCTACTGCGAATACTACTACTACTACTACTGCAAATACTACTACTACTACTACTGCAAATACTACTACTACTACTACTGCAAATACTACTACTACTGCTACTACTGCTACTACTACTACTACTGCTACTACTGACTACTACTACTACTACTACTGCAAATACTACTACTATACTACTGCAAATACTACAATACTACTACTACTGCACTACTACTAACTACTACTACTACTACTACTGCAAATACTACTACTACTACTACTACTACTACTACTACTACTACTACTACTACTACTACTACTACTACTACTGCTACTACTACTACTACTACTGCATACTACTACTACTACTACTGCAAATACTACTACTGCAAATACTACTACTGCAATACTACTACTACTGCTACTACTACTACTACTACTACTACTACTACTACTGCAAACTACTACTACTACTGCTACTGCACTACTACTACTACAAAATACTACTACTACTGAAATACTACTACTACTGCTACTACTACTACTACTACTACTACTACTACTACTGCAACTACTACTACTACTACTACTACTACGAATACTACTACTACTACTACTACTACAAATACTACTACTACTACTACTGCAATACTACTACTAAAATACTACTACTACTACTGACTACTACTACTACTGACTAACTACTACTACTACTACTACTACTACTACTACTACTACTACTACTGCAACTACTACTACTACTACTACTACTGCAATACTACTACTACTACTACTACTACTACTACTGCAAATACTACTACTACTACTACTACTACTACTGAAATACACTACTACTACTACTACTACTACTACTACTACTACTACTACTACTACTACTGCAAATACTACTACTACTACTACTGCAAATACTACTACTACTGCTACTGCAAATACTACTACTACTGCTACTGCGAATACTACTACTACTACTACTGCTGCAAATACTACTACTACTACTGCAAATACTACTACAATACTACTACTGCTGACTACTACTACTGCAAATACTACTACTACTACTACTGCTGCAAATACTACTACTACTACTACTGCATACTACTACTACTACTGCTACTACTGCAAATACTACTACAATACTACTACTGCTACTACTGCTACAAATACTACTACTACTACTACTGCAAATACTACTACAACTACTACTACTACTACTGCAAATACTACTACTACTACTACTGCGAATGCTACTACAACTACTACTACTGCTACTACTACTACTACTACTACTACTACTACTACTACTACTGCAAATACTACTACTACTGCTACTGCACTACTACTACTACTACTACTACTACTGCAATACTACTACTACTACTACTGCAAACTACTACTACTACTACTACTACTACTACTACTACTGCACTAACTACTACTACTACTACTACTGCAACTACTACTACTACTACTACTACTGCAAATACTACTACTACTACTACTACTGCAAATACTACTACAAACTACTACTACTACTACTACTGCTACTAATACTACTACTACTACTACTGCAAAACTACTACTACTACTACTACTACTACTACTGCAAATACTACTACTACTACTACTGCGACTACTACTACTACTACTACTACTACTACTACTACTACTACTGCAAATACTACTACAATACTACTACTGCAAATACTACTACAATACTACTACTGCAAATACTACTACTACTACTACTGCAAATACTACTACAATACTACTACTGCAAATACTACTACTACTACTACTGCAAATACTACTACAATACTACTACTGCAAATACTACTACAATACTACTACTGCAAATACTACTACAATACTACTACTACTGCAAATACTACAATACTACTACTGCGAATACTACTACAATACTACTACTACTACTACTGCAAATACTACTACTACTACTACTGCGAATACTACTACAATACTACTACTACTACAAATACTTCTACAACTACTACTGCAAATACTAGTACTACTACTACTGCGAATACTACTACAATACTACTACTACTACAAATACTTCTACAACTACTACTACTACTACAAATACTTCTACAACTACTACTACTGCGAATACTACTACAATACTACTACTACTTCTACTGCAAATACTAGTACTACTAGTACTATTTCTCCTCGTGTTGGTGCTATGTCTTTGTTGTGTGTTTGTTTTGAGTTTGTTGTGTGTTTTTTGTTCCAGGTGAGGAGGACGGCTTTAACGTTCCTCAGGTGACTCTGGCTCCGGAGGTGGGCGGGTACCTGGACATGTCTCTGTCCGAACTGGCCAATCAGGCGCCTCGAGATATGAAGGGCGTGGCCAAGAGGCTGCTGTGCGACGCCTACCTTTACCTGTACCAAAGCCCCGCCCTCCAGCTGTACACCTGAGCCCTGCCCCTCCCCGAGACTCACCTGCACCAAAGCCCCGCCCCTCCCCGAGACTCACCTGTACCAAAGCCCCGCCCCTCCCCGAAACTCACCTGTACCAAAGCCCCGCCCCTCCCCGAAACTCACCTGGTTTAGTCCTGGTTTAGTCCTGAAGCTGAACTCTGTTTAAAGTTTTATTTTTTAAATTTATTCAAATTTAAATAATTTGAGGTGAAATATGTTAATGATTTTGGGGGCGTGGCCTTTTTATGTTTTATCAATAAATTATTTTCAGATTATTTAAATGTGACGTTTTCGTGAAACACGATGGCGCCGCGCCGTCTGGTGATGTCACGGTGATGTCACGGTGATGTCACGGTGATGTCACGGTGATGTCACTGTGATGTCACGGTGATGTCACGGTGACGTCACGGTGACATCACGATGACGATGAACTTTTGGGCAGAATTCTCAGTGTGATGTCATCACCCCCCGGAGGAGCTGGAGGAAGTGTCTGTGGTGAAGGAAGTTTGGGAGTCTCTGCTCAGACTGAAGCCCCCGAGACCCGGAGAAGAAGAAGAACATGGATGGATGGGTGATGTCATCAGTGTGACGTCATCAGTGTGATGTCACCAGTGTGATGTCATCATCATCAGTTGTGTTTTTAATATTTTTTTCTCAAACTGCTTGTGTTTTGTGTACATTTTTCATTTATTTTTATCGCAGGTTTAATCTCCAGATTAAATTTGAACATGAAAAGGTTAAAAATCTTTGACACGCACTTTAAACCACAAAACCCTCCGCAGATCGATTCTCACACCACCACGACATTTTGACTCAGGTCTGGTGATGTTTAGAGTTTTTCAATATTTGAGATATTTTTTAATATTTGGAGATATTTTGAGTTAAATATTTGATGTGTATTTTTTTTTCTTTACACTTTCATCCTGAAACTGTTTCACTGTAAATTTACTTTTATTCATTTTTTTTGTTTTTCAATAAAAATATTAAATCACCTTTTAGTTTGGTCAAACATTTAGAAATTATGAAAGCAACAAATACTACAAATACTACTGCTACTGTACTTTAGGCAGTAGTAGTAGTAGTAGTATTTTACACAAACTAAAATACTATAAATACCACAAATACTACAAATACTACAAATACCACAAATACTACAAATACTACAAATATTACAAGTACTACAAATACTACAAATACTACTACAAGTAGTACACATACTACAAATACTACAAATACTACAACAAATACTACAAGTACAACAACGAACTGAGGCTGAGGAACGGAGCCGAGAACCTGCTACGGTACAAATACTACAAAAACTACTACAAATACTACTACAAATACTACAAATACTACTACAAATACTACAAATACTACTACAAATACTACTACAAATACTACAAATACTACAAATTTTATAAATACTACAAGTACTACACATACTACAAATACTACTACAAATACTATAAATACTACAAATACTACAAATACTACAAGTACTACAAATACTACAAATACTACAAGTACTACTAAAATACTACTACAAATACTACAAAATACTACAAATACTACAAATACTACAAATACTACAAATACAATACAACAAGTACTACAATACTACAAATACTACAAATACTACAAATACTACTACAAATACTACTACAAATACTTCTACAAATACTACTACAAATATTACTACAAATACTACATTATTACTACAAATACTACTACAAGTACTACACATACTACAAATACTACTACAAATACTACTACAAATACTACTACTACAAATATTACTACAAATACTACAAATACTACACAAAATACTACAAATACTACAAATACTACTACAAATACTACAAATACTACTACAAATACTACAAATACTACAAATACTACAAATACTACAAATACTACAAATACTACAAATACTACAAATACTACTAAAGTACTACACAAATACTACAAATATACTACAAATACTACTACAACTACTACAAATACTACAAATACTACTACAAATACTACAAATACTACAAATACTACTACAGATACTACTACACATAGTACACATACTACAAATACTACAAATACTACAAATACTACTACAAATACTTCTACAAATACTACTACAAATACTTCTACAAATACTACTACAAATATTACTACAAATACTACAAATACTACACATACTACAAATACTATAAATACTACAAATACTACAAATATTATAAATACTACAAGTACTACACATACTACAAATACTACAAATACTATAAATACCACAAATACTACAAATACTATAAATACTACAAATACTATAAATACCTACAAATACTACAAATACTACAAATACTACAAATACTACTACAAGTACTACACATACTACAAATACTACAAATACTACTACAAATACTTCTACAAATACTACTACAAATATTACTACAAATACTACACATACTGCAAATACTACAAATACTATAAATACTACAAATACTACAAATATTCTAAATACTACAAGTACTACACATACTACAAATACTATAAATACCACAAATACTACAAATACTATAAATACCACAAATACTACAAATACCACAAATACTACAAATACTACAAATATTACAAGTACTACAAATACTACAAATACTACTACAAGTAGTACACATACTACAAATACTACAATACTACAACAAATACTACAAGTACAACAACGAACTGAGGCTGAGGAACGGAGCCGAGAACCTGCTACGGTACAAATACTACAAATACTACAAATACTACTACAAATACTACAAATACTACTACAAATACTACAAATACTACAAATACTACTACAAATACTACAAATACTACAAAACTACTACAAATACTACAAAATACTACAAATATTACAAATACTACTACAAACTACTACAAATACTACACATACTACAAATACTACAAATACTACAAATACTACTACAAATACTACAAATACTATAAATACTACTACAAATACTACTACAAATACTACACATACTACAAATACTACAAATACTACTACAGATACTACTACACATACTACACATACTACAAGTACTACAAATACTACTACAAATACTTCTACAAATACTACTACAAATACTTCTACAAATACTACTACAAATACTTCTACAAATACTACTACAAATATTACTACAAATACTACACATACTACAAATACTATAAATACTACAAATACTACAAATATTATAAATACCACAAATACTACAAATACTACAAGTACTACACATACTACAAATACTACAAATACTATAAATACCACAAATACTACAAATACTACAAAATACTACTACAAATACTACTACAAAATACTACAAATACTACACATACTACTACTACTACAAATACTACTACAAATACTTCTACAAATACTACTACAAATATTACTACAAATACTACAAATACTACACATACTACAAATACTACAAATACTATAAATACTACAAATACTACAAATATTCTAAATACTACAAGTACTACACATACTACAAATACTACAAATACTATAAATACCACAAATACTACAAATACTGTAAATACCACAAATACTACAAATACTACAAATACCACAAATACTACAAATACTACAAATATTACAAGTACTACAAATACTACAAATACTACTACAAGTAGTACACATACTACAAATACTACAAATACTACAAATACTACAACAAATACTACAAGTACTACAAATACTACAAATACTACTACAAGTACTACACATACTATAAATACTACAAATACTACTATAAATACTACAAATACTACAAATATTACAAGTACTACAAGTACTACAGATACTACAAGTACTACAAATACTACAAATACTACAAGTACTACAAATAATACAAATAATACAAATACTACAAGTACTACAAATACTACAAATACTACTACAAGTACTACACATACTACAAATACTACAAATACTACTACAAATACTACTACAAATACTACAAATACTACTAAAATACTACTATAAATACTACAAATACTACAAATATTACAAGTACTACAAGTACTACAAGTACTACAGATACTACAAGTACTACAAATACTACAAATACTACAAATATTACAAATATTACAAGTACTACAAATACTACTACAAATACTACAAGTACTACAAATACTACAAATACAGTTTTTAAATGTGACGTAAAAACGCAGAGGAACAGGAAGTGTCGCCTCAAACAAACAGTTTAAATCCAGTCGAGTCAAACCTGAGTTTAAGAAAAAAGAAAATTATACTTCACTAAATCTGTCGACTTTTATATCGACTTCCACAGAGTACAGAGTACTACAAAGTACTACAAAGTACTACTACTACTACAAAGACTACAGTACTACAGAGTACTACTACAGAGGACTACAGAGTACTACAAGTACTACTACACAGAGTACTACAAAGTACTACAGAGTACTACAGAGGACTACAGAGTACTACAAAGTACTACAGAGTACTACAGAGGACTACTACTACAGAGACTACTACTACAGAGTACTACAGAGGACTACAGAGTACTACAGAGTACTACAGAGGACTACAGAGTACTACAGAGGACCACAGAGTACTACAGAGTACTACAGAGTACTACAGAGGACTACAGAGTACTACAGAGTTCCACAGAGTACTACAGAGTACTACAGAGGACTACAGAGTACTACAGAGTTCCACAGAGTACTACAGAGTTCCACAAAGTACTACAGAGTACTACAGAGGACCACAGAGTACTACAGAGGACCACAGAGTACTACAGAGTACTACAAAGTACTACAGAGGACTACAGAGGACTACAGAGTACCACAGAGTACTACAGAGTACTACAGAGTACTACAGAGTACTACAGAGGACCACAGAGTACTACAGAGTACTACAAAGTACTACAGAGTACTACAGAGTACTACAGAGTACTACAGAGTACTACAGAGTACTACAGAGTACTACAGAGGACCCTACAGAAGTACTACAGAGTACTACAGAGTACTACAGAGTACTACAGAGGACTACAGAGTACTACAGAGTACTACAGAGTACTACAGAGTACTACAAAGTACTACAGAGGACTACAGAGTACTACAGAGTACTACAGAGGACTACAGAGTACTACAGAGTACTACAGAGTACTACAGAGACTACAACATACTACAGAGTACTACAGAGTACTACAGAGTACTACAGAGGTACTACAGAGTACTACTACAGAGGACTACAGAGGACTACAGAGACTACAGAGTACTACAGAGTACTACTACAGAGTACTACAGAGTACTACAGAGGACTACAGAGGACTACAGAGGACCACAGAGTACTACAGAGGACCACAGAGTACTACAGAGTACTACAAAGTACTACAGAGTACTACAGAGTACTACAGAGTACTACAGAGGACTACAGAGTGTGTTTTTCAGAGCGACCCTGAACCCTGCGGTGAAACGCTCTGTGACTCTGGAGCTGAGCCACGTGAACTCGACTCTGCAGCTGCTCAGACAAGAACTGGAGGAACTCAACAGCTGCATGGTCCCCTACCAGAGGTAAGGATGAGAACCGGGCTAGAACCCACTAGAGCCGGGCTAGAACCCACAAGAGCCGGGCTAGAACCCACAAGAACCGGGCTAGAACCCACAAGAACCGGGCTAGAACCCACAAGAACCGGGCTAGAACCCACAAGAACCGGGCTAGAACCCGGGCTAGAACCGGGCTAGAACCGGGCTAGAACCGGGCTAGAACCGGGCTAGAACCCACTAGTGACTAGTGACTCTGTGTTTGCAGTGAGTCTGTGAACCTCCCCATGATCCCACTGGGCCTGAAGGAAACCAAGGAGCTCGACTTCAGCCTCTGCATCAAGGTCCGAACCAGACCGGGTTTAGTGTGTTGTGTGTGTGTGTAGTGTGTAGTGTGTCATGGGTCATGTGTAGTGTGTGGTTTGTGTCGTGTGTCGTGTGTCGTGTGTCGTGTGTGTCGTGTGTCGTGTGTGTGTGTGTGTGTAGTGTGTTGTGTGTGTGTGTAGTGTGTCATGGGTCATGTGTAGTGTGTCGTGTGTGTCGTGTGTGTTGTGTGTGTCGTGTGTGTCGTGTGTGTAGTGTGTCATGTCAGTGTGTCGTGTGTGTGTGTGTCGTGTGTGTGTGTCGTGTGTGTCGTGTGTGTGTCGTGTGTGTCGTGTGTCGTGTGTGTGTGTGTCGTGTGTGTCGTGTGTGTGTGTCGTGTGTGTCATGTGTGTCGTGTGTGTCGTGTGTCGTGTGTGTCGTGTGTGTCATGTGTCGTGTGTGTGTCGTGTGTGTGTCGTGTGTGTCGTGTGTGTCGTGTGTCGTGTGTGTCGTGTGTGTGTCGTGTGTGTGTGTGTCGTGTGTGTGTGTGTGTGTCGTGTGTCGTGTGTCGTGTGTGTGTGTGTGTCGTGTGTGTCGTGTGTGTGTGTGTCTGTGTGTGTCGTGTGTGTCGTGTGTCGTGTGTGTCGTGTGTCGTGTGTGTCGTGTGTGTCGTGTGTCGTCGTGTGTCGTGTGTCGTGTGTGTCGTGTGTGTCGTGTGTGTCGTGTGTCGTGTGTGTCGTGTGTCGTGTGTGTGTCGTGTGTCGTGTGTGTGTGTGTCGTGTGTCGTGTGTGTGTCGTGTGTCGTGTGTCGTGTGTGTCGTGTGTGTGTGTGTGTGTGTCGTGTGTGTCGTGTGTGTGTCGTGTGTCGTGTGTGTCGTGTGTGTCGTGTGTGTCGTGTGTGTCGTGTGTGTCGTGTGTGTCGTGTGTGTCGTGTGTCGTGTGTGTCGTGTGTCGTGTGTGTCGTGTGTGTCGTGTGTGTCGTGTGTGTCGTGTGTGTCGTGTGTGTCGTGTGTGTCGTGTGTCGTGTGTTCGTGTGTGTCGTGTGTGTGTGTGTGTGTGTGTGTCGTGTGTGTCGTGTGTCGTGTGTGTCGTGTGTCGTGTGTGTCGTGTGTGTCGTGTGTCGTGTGTGTGTGTGTCGTGTGTGTCGTGTGTGTCGTGTGTGTCGTGTGTGTCATGTGTCGTGTGTGTCATGTGTGTGATGTGTCGTGTGTGTGTGTCGTGTGTCGTGTGTGTGTGTGTCGTGTGTCGTGTGTGTCGTGTGTCGTGTGTGTCGTGTGTGTCGTGTGTGTCGTGTGTCGTGTGTGTGTGTGTCGTGTGTGTGTGTGTCGTGTGTGTGTCGTGTGTGTGTCGTGTGTCGTGTGTGTGTGTCGTGTGTCGTCGTGTGTCGTGTGTCGTGTGTGTCGTGTGTGTCGTGTGTGTCGTGTGTCGTGTGTGTCTGTGTGTGTGTGTCGTGTGTGTCGTGTGTCGTGTGTGTCGTGTGTCGTGTGTCGTGTGTGTCGTGTGTGTCGTGTGTGTGTGTGTCGTGTGTCGTGTGTGTCGTGTGTGTCGTGTGTGTCGTGTGTCGTCGTGTGTGTCGTGTGTGTGTGTGTCGTGTGTCGTGTGTGTGTGTGTGTGTGTCGTGTGTCGTGTGTGTCGTGTGTGTGTCGTGTGTGTGTCGTGTGTCGTGTGTGTCGTGTGTGTGTGTGTGTTGTGTGTCGTGTGTCGTGTGTGTCGTGTGTCGTGTGTCGTGTGTGTGTGTGTGTGTGTGTGTCGTGTGTCGTGTGTGTGTGTGTCGTGTGTGTGTGTCGTGTGTCGTGTGTCGTGTGTGTGTGTCGTGTGTGTCGTGTGTGTGTCGTGTGTCGTGTGTGTGTGTGTGTGTGTGTGTCGTGTGTCGTGTGTCGTGTGTGTGTGTCGTGTGTCGTGTGTGTCGTGTGTCGTGTGTCGTGTGTCGTGTGTGTCGTGTGTCGTGTGTGTGTGTGTCGTGTGTGTCGTGTGTCGTGTGTCGTGTGTGTCGTGTGTGTCGTGTGTGTGTGTGTCGTGTGTCGTGTGTGTCGTGTGTGTCGTGTGTCGTGTGTCGTGTGTGTCGTGTGTGTCGTGTGTCGTGTGTCGTGTGTGTCGTGTGTGTCGTGTGTCGTGTGTGTCGTGTGCAGGATGTGACACACTTTAAATGCTCTGGTTTTGTGTGTCAGGACTTCATCAGTGAGATCTATGGAGAGGAGAGCTCTGAGTTTGAGTCTGAGATACAAGATCTGAACCAGCTCCGACAGGTGAGTCCAACACCTGACGCTGACAGGTGAGCGTGACACCTGACGCTGACAGGTGAGCGTGACACCTGACGCTGACAGGTGAGCGTGACACCTGACACTAGACTCGGTTTAAGGTCAAAGGTCGACCTGGTGAAATAATTCAACATAAATCGTTTGGTTTTGACTTTTACTGGCGTCACTGATTAAAAAAGAACCAAAAGTAAAAAACACATTCGACGCTCGACCGATTTACACAGAGACAAAAGTAACAATTATACAAAACGGGGGGACCGAGGGCCCCCGGGGGCCAGGCGAGGGGGGGGCGCCAGGGGCGGGGGCGAGGGCCGCGGGGGGCGAGGGCCGCGGGGGGGCGAGGGCCGCGGGGGGCGAGGGCCGCGGGGGGGCAGGGCCGCGGGGCGAGGCCGCGGGGGGCGAGGGCCGCGGGGGGCGCGGGGGGGCGAGGGCGGGGGCGAGGGCCGCGGGGGCGAGGGCCGCGGGGGGCGAGGGCGCGGGGGGGGGCGAGGGCCGCGGGGGGGGGGCCAGGGCCGCGGCGGAAAACACAATGATCCAAAAGTGACATTAGTTCCACCGACCGTCACCTCTGACGTCACACGAACGACGTCACCTGCGACTCTCCAACGACACTTTGTGTTCAGGCGGTGACGTCTCCTCTTCGCTGTGACTCGGGTCTGGACCTGATGTTGAAGTATTATAATCAGCTTTACTTCGTGGACCAGCGATTCTGCAAACCTCAGAGCCACATGGGGGCGCTGTTCCTCTGGTGAGGCCCAAAGCTTTATGTAAAAACACACTGAGTGGAACCAGACCCTCAGTGACCCCCGTGACCCCCCCCGTGACCCCCGTGACCCCCGTGACCCCCGTGACCCCCCCCCCTGTGACCCCTGTGACCCCCGTGACCCCCGTGACCCCGTGACCCCCGTGACCCCTGTGACCCCTGTGACCCCCGTGACCCCGTGACCCTGGCGTGTGTGCAGGTACGATTCCCTGACCGGCGTTCCCTCGACCCAGAAGTCGTTGGCGTTTGAAAAGGGAAGTGTTCTGTTCAACTTGGCGGCTCTGAACTCTCAGATCGGAGCCAGACAGAACCGGACCGACCCGACCGGCACCGAGACGGCCGCCACAGCCTTCAGGAGGGCAGCAGGTTCAGGACCAGGACCAGGACCAGGACCAGAGACCAGAGACCAGAGACCAGAGACCAGGACCAGAGACCAGAGACCAGAGACCAGAGACCAGAGACCAGAGACCAGACTAGGACTGAGCCCGGAGATTCTTTCTCTTCTCTAGTTTGATTCTTAGTTCGTCTCCAGGCAGTAAAATTCTTCTTCTGTGTCACAGACTCCAGTTTGGTCCTTTCACACCAAACCAACCAAACCTGGTCCCTCTGACATTTCTTCGATGTTTATTTTCTGGTGGAAATAAGCGCTGCCAAACAAAACCAAATAAAACCAAATAAAAATAAATAAAAACAAACAAAATCAAACAAAAACAAACAAAAACAAATAAAAACAAATAAAACCAGCCCCACTAAGAGCTTCTGGATCCAAAGGAATGATTGGTGCAATAACTGCTGTCGCTGTAAAAGAAACCTGAGACCAGGACTAAACCAGGACTAAACCAGGACCAGACCAGGACCAGGACTGAAGCAGTAGACCCTGCAGGTGCTCAGTCCCATCTCTGTTCCAGGAGCGTTCTTGTACCTGAGGGAGAACTTCTGTAATGCTCCGAGCCTCGATATGTCCGAGCCGTGTCTGTGGACCCTGCAGCTGCTCATGACGGCGCAGGCTCGTGAATGTGTCCACGAACGCTCCGCCCACAGCTACAGCCCCGCCCACAGCCCCTCCCACAGCCCACAGACCCTGCAGCTGCTCCGGCTCGCTCAGGAGGCCGCTGCGGTGAGTGAAAAACCTTTCACCTTTGGTTCATTTCTCTGTGGGATTTGTGTTCATGCTGCACTTACAGGTGTCCAGCTGTCCTTTGAACATGACAGGGCTGTACTTGCAGTTATCCAGGCTTTTATGTTTATTTCATGTTATCACAGGTGTTCAGAGCAGTACTTGCAGGTGTTCAGTCGTGTGTTTCTTGGCAGGTGTCGGAGCAGTACTTGCAGGTGTTCAGCCCTGTGTGTTTCCATCGCAGGTGTCGGAGCAGTACTTGCAGGTGTTCAGTCCTGTGTGTTTCCATCGCAGGTGTCGGAGCAGTACTTGCAGGTGTTCAGTCCTGTGTGTTTCCATCGCAGGTGTCGGAGCAGTACTTGCAGGTGTTCAGTCATGTGTTTCCCGCAGGTGTCGGAGCAGTACTTGCAGGCGTTCAGTCATGTGTTTTTCGGCAGGTGTCGGAGCAGTACTTGCAGGTGTTCAGTCATGTGTTTTTCGGCAGGTGTCGGAGCAGTACTTGCAGGTGTTCAGTCATGTGTTTTTCGGCAGGTGTCGGAGCAGTACTTGCAGGCGTTTGTCGCCATGGCACAGCCTGTGATGAAGTCGTTTGTTCCGTTCTCGTGGTCGTCGATGGTTCAGCTCAAACTGCAGCGTTTCAAATCTCTGTCCCACTTTTACTGCGGCCGCGCCCTGGAACAGAGCTCAGGTACAGCACCCCCGACCTCTGACCCCGCCCCCCGACCTCTGACCCCGCCCCTCTGACCCCGCCCCCGACCCTGACCCCGCCCCCGACCTCTGACCCCGCCCCGACCTCTGACCCCTGACCTCCTTTAGAACTGACCCTGTGTTTGTGTCGTTCAGACGACGACCTCGAGGTTTTGCTCCAGTTTTACTCCCACTGCCCAACGACCACCAGCGTCCTGCTGAGGGCGCCACAGGGCCGACAAACACTCTGTGAGTCTAACAGGACTGAACCAGGACTGAACCAGGACTGAACCAGGACTAAACCAGGACTGAGCCAGGACTGAACCAGGACTGAACCTGGACTGATCTGGGCCTGTGCTGCAGGTAAGTCTCACCTGCGCAGCGCTGTGATGGGGCTGGAGGAGTCCTTGCGGCTGTTCAGTTCATGTAAAGTCTTGAGGAAGATGGATGCCCTTCGGGAGGTCCTGACCTCGGACCACAGACGAGTCTTGGACCGGTACTCGGACCTGGACCAAGAGGACGATTTCACTGAGACCAGAGACGCTCCGGAGATTCGCCGTGAGTAAAAACATGACCAAAACCAGGTCCTTTCAGTTGTTCATATATCATCACCAATCCACACTTTAAGTCATGTTCTGTTGTGTTGTTCCTGTCACACTCATCTGTTCCTTGTGTTTGTTTGTTTGTTTGTTTGTTCTGAGTCTGTTCCATCTTCAAAACTCCAAACACTCTGTTCCACCTCGTGATGTCATCAAGTTCTCAGCTCCTTTTCCCTTTAGTTCAGTCGAGATCAAAACTCCAGGACTGAAATGTTTGAAATGATGATTCTAGTGAAGGTGTGTGGAGTTTAAAAACACAGTGGAGCACTTCCTGTATCACCACATGATGACATCACAAGGTGGAACAGAGTGTTTTCAGTTTGAGAGAAGAGTTTGTGTAAATGTGCAGGTTTTTGTGTGAAACATGTGAATGAAACAAACAAAACTCCAGGAAACTAGATTAGAACAGCAGAACATTAGAACAGACCTCGCAGGTGCTCAGTTTGAACCTTTCAGCGTTTCCGTGTGTCTCTTCCAGCTCACAGTGACCACGGTCCAGCTCACAGTGACCACGGTCCAGCTCACAGTGACCACGGTCCAGCTCACAGTGACCACGGTCCAGACCCGATCCCGCCGGACTTCTCCTCGGTTCAGGTCTCGGACCTGTTCCACCGACTGGTGAGAACCACAAACACAAAACTGCATTTTAAGAACTGCTCCACTGACGAGTCCGACCGCCTCTGAGTCCCGGTCCAGTCCCGGTCCAGTCCCGGTCCAGTCCCGGTCCAGTCCTGGTCCAGTCCCTGTTCAGTCCCGGTTTAGTCTAATGTGTGTGTGTGGTTCTGACCGGGTTCTGGTTCTGGTCCTCTCGTAGGGTCCTCTGTGCGTGTTCTCAGCGCGCTCTGGATGGGGGCCCCTCCGGACGCTGCTCGTGCCCCAGACGAGAGGCTCGACTCTGGGCCTGACGCTGAGAGGAGACGCCCCGGTGCTGGTCCACGCCCTGGTGCCCGGAGGAGCTGCTCGCCAGGACTCCACTGGACCTCAGTGGACTAAACCAGACCGAACTCAGGACTAAACCAGGACTAAACCCAGACTAAACCAGGACTAAACCAGACTAAACCAAACTAAACCAGGACTAAACCAGACTAAACCAGGAACTAAACCAGGACTAAACCAGGACTAAACCAGGACTAAACCAACTAAACCAGAACTAAACCAGGACTAAACCAGACTAAACCAGGAACTAAACCAGGACTAAACCAGACTAAACCAGAACTAAACCAGACTAAACCAGACTAAACCAGGGACTAAACCAGTAAACCGACCAGACTAAACCAGAACTAAACCAGAACTAAACCAGGAACTAAACCAGACTAAACCAGAACTAAACCAGGACTAAACCAGACTAAACCAGACTAAACCAGGACTAAACCAACTAAACCAACCCAGACTAAACCAGACTAAACCAGACTAAACCAGGACTAAACCAGGACTCTAAACCAGAACTAAACCAGACTAAACCAGTCCAGGACTAAACCAGAACTAAACCCTGGAGGACTAAACCAGACTAAACCAGACTAAACCAGGACTAAACCAGGACTCAGACTAAACCAGGACTAAACCAGGACTGTAAACCAGTAAACCAGGTAAACCAACTCTAAACCAGGACTAAACCCTAAACCAGGACTAAACCCTAAACCAGGTAAACCAGGTCTAAACCAGACTAAACCAGGACTAAACCAAGGACTAAACCAGACTAAACCAGGACTAAACCAGGGACTAAACTAAACCAGGACTAAACCAGGACTAAACCAGGACTAAACCAGGACTAAACCAGGACTAAACCAGGACTAAACCAGGACTAAACCAGGAACTAAACCAGGACTAAACCAGGACTAAACCAGGACTAAACCAGGACTAAACCAGGACTAAACCAGGACTAAACCAGGACTAAACCAGGACTAAACCAGGACTAAACCAGGACTAAACCAGGACTAAACCAGGACTAAACCAGGACTAAACCAGGACTAAAGATAAACCCTAAACCAGGACTAAACCAGGACTAAACCAGGGACTAAACCAGGACTAAAACTAAACCAGGACTAAACCAGGACTAAACCAGGACTAAACCAGGACTAAACCAGGACTAAACCCAGGACTAAACCAGGAACTGACTAAACCAGGACTAAACCAGGACTAAACCAGGACTAAACCAGGACTAAACCAGGACTAAACCAGGACTAAACCAGGACTAAACCAGGACTAAACCAGGACTAAACCAGGACTAAACCAGGACTAAACCAGGACTAAACCAGGACTAAACCAGGACTAAACCAGGACTAACCAGGACTAAACCAGGACTAAACCAGAACTAAACCAGGACTAAACCAGGACTAAACCAGGACTAAACCAGGACTAAACCAGGACTAAACCAGGACTAAACCAGGACTAAACCAGGACTAAACCAGGACTAAACCAGGACTAAACCAGGACTAAACCAGGACTAAACCAGGAGGACTAAACCAGGACTAAACCAGGACTAAACCAGGACTAAACCAGGACTAAACCAGGACTAAACCAGGACTAAACCAGGACTAAACCAGGACTAAACCAGGACTAAACCAGGACTAAACCAGGACTAAACCAGGAGGACTAAACCAGGACTAAACCAGGACTAAACCAGGACTAAACCAGGACTAAACCAGGACTAAACCAGGACTAAACCAGGACTAAACCAGGACTAAACCCAGGACTAAACCAGGGACTAAACCAGACTAAACCAGGACTAAACCAGACTAAACCAGGACTAAACCAGACTAACCCAGGACTAAACCAGGACTAAACCAGGACTAAACCAGGAACTAAACCAGGAACTAAACCAGGACTAAACCAGGACTAAACCAGGAACTAAACTACTAAACCAGGACTAAACCAGGACTAAACCAGGACTAAACCAGGACTAAACCAGGACTAAACCAGAACTAAACCAGGACTAAACCAGGACTAAACCAGGACTAAACCAGGACTAAACCAGGACTAAACCCAGGACTAAACCAGGACTAAACCAGGACTAAACCAGGACTAAACCAGGACTAACCAGGACTAAACCAGGACAAACCAGGACTAAACCAGGACTAAACCAGGACTAAACCAGGACTAAACCAGGACTAAAACTAAACCAGAACTAAACCAGACTAAACCAGGACTAAACCAGGACTAAACCAGGACTAAACCAGGACTAAACCAGGTCTAAACCAGGTCTAAAACTAGTGTAAACCAGGACTAAACCAGGACTAAACCAGGACTAAACCAGGACTAAACCAGGACTAAACCAGGTCTAAACCAGGTCTAAACCAGGACTAAACCAGGTCTAAACCAGGTCTAAACCAGGACTAAACCAGGTCTAAACTAGGTCTTAACCAGGACTAAACCAGGTCTGTGTCTTCAGGAGGCGGGGCTTCGTGAAGGTGATTACATCGTTTCTGTGAACGGCGTCGACACCAAATGGTCCAAACGGCGAGACGTGGAGGAGCTGCTGCGGCGAGGGGCGGGGCCAGGGGTGGCGGTGGGCGTGGTCACTCTGCACCAGGCCCCCTTCATACAGGTAGCCCCGCCCCCTACACCTGCCCCCGCCTCCTCACACCTGACCCCGCCCCTCACGTTTCTCTCGTTTGTTCAGGCGCCGCTCCGTCGCTCGACCTCCGACCTGCCTGACTCCACCCACTTGCAGAAGCCCCGCCCCCACGTGCCCCGCCTCCTCAAACCCCGCCTCCTGAGCTGGACACGCCCCAAAAACAAACCCCGCCTCCACACCCCGACCTCCGACCCCTCAGAGCAGCTCTACTGACGGCGACGCGGCGGCTCTGCCCTCCGCCCTCTCACCAGGAGGTTGTGGGTTAGACTCCTCAGTGGCAGAGTGGTTAGCCTGCACCATGTTTCTGTCTTTTGTGTCATTTAGTCCAAACTGTGAATGTTTTGTGTCTAAAGTCAGATGCCCCGTCAGTCGCTGCTGATTTCTGTGTTATATTCATGTTTAATTCATGTTTTCTTCATGTTTAATTCATGTTTAATTCATGTTTTCTTCTTATTGTTTCTTTAAATGTTTTTTTATTATTGTTTTCATGTTTTTCTAGTTCCTCGTCGGTTCAGGGAGAGTCTCTGTGTGAAATCTGATCATTTTCTTCAGTTTCAGTTGAAATAAAAAGCTTAAATGAAGCTGTTTTATTTGATTTGTTCTTTTATTTGACTTTAATCTCAAATGAGTTTGTGGAATTCCTCGGTCGTCAGGATCCTGAAGGATCCAGAGTGAAGGAAAACTAACCCCATTTGATCCGTGCTAAATAAACCAAATCAAATCAATAAATCAAACAGAGATTATTAAACACTTTGTATTTCCAAATCAAATCTACAGATTTGAAGAGTTTTTTTTTTTCTTCTGCCGCAGCGACACTGAGCAGATTTTTGTCTGAGTGTTTGTGGCTCATTTAAGACGAGTCTTGATACGAAACTGTGTCCAGAACAGAAGAAAACAAACAGACCTGAGGTTTTCACATGTGTGAATTTTGTAGTAAGTTTTTGTAGTTCAGGTGCAGAGGTAAAAACTCAGAGCTGGGAGGAGTTCGAGGAGGACATGGAGGACATGGAGGGAGGACATGGAGGAGACATGGAGGACATGGAGGACATGGAGGAGACATGGAGGAGGACATGGAGGAGGACATGGAGGAGACATGGAGGACATGGAGGAGACATGGAGGAGACATGGAGGAGGACATGGAGGAGACATGGAGGACATGGAGGACATGGAGGAGACATGGAGGAGACATGGAGGAGGACATGAAGGACATGGAGGAGACATGGAGGAGACATGGAGGAGACATGGAGGAGGACATGGAGGGGAGGAGGACATGGAGGAGACATGGAGGAGACATGGAGGAGGACATGGAGGAGACATGGAGACATGGAGGACATGGAGGAGGACATGGAGGACATGGAGGACATGGAGGACATGGAGGACATGGAGGACATGGAGGACATGGAGGACATGGAGGAGGACATGGAGGAGAGGACATGGAGGAGGACATGAGAGAGACATGGAGGAGACATGGAGGAGGACATGGAGGAGGACATGGAGGACATGGAGGACATGGAGGAGACATGGAGAGGACATGGAGGAGACATGGAGGAGGACATGGAGACATGGAGGAGGAGGACATGGAGGAGGACATGGAGGAGACATGGAGGAGGACATGGAGGAGGACATGGAGGAGGACATGGAGGAGGACATGGAGGAGGACATGGAGGAGACATGGAGGACATGGAGGAGACATGGAGGAGGACATGGAGGAGACATGGAGAGGACATGGAGGACATGGAGGACATGGAGGAGACATGGAGGAGACATGGAGGAGACATGGAGGACATGGAGAGGACATGGAGGACATGGAGGAGACATGGAGGAGACATGGAGGAGGACATGGAGGAGGACATGGAGGAGGACATGGAGGAGGACATGGAGGAGACATGGAGGACATGGAGGACATGGAGAGACATGGAGGAGGACATGGAGGAGGACATGGAGGACATGGAGGAGGACATGGAGGACATGGAGGAGGACATGGAGGAGGACATGGAGGACATGGAGGAGACATGGAGGAGGACATGGAGGACATGGAGGACATGGAGGACATGGAGGACATGGAGGAGGACAGGAGGAGGAGGACATGGAGGACATGGAGGACATGGAGGAGGACATGGAGGAGGACATGGAGGACATGGAGGAGGACATGGAGGAGGACATGGAGGAGGACATGGAGGAGGACATGGAGGACATGGAGGAGGACATGGAGGAGGACATGGAGGAGGACATGGAGGACATGGAGGAGGACATGGAGGAGACATGGAGGACATGGAGGACATGGAGGAGGACATGGAGGAGGACATGGAGGAGACATGGAGGAGGGAGGACATGGAGGGGAGGACATGGAGGACATGGACAGGAGGACATGGAGGAGGACATGGAGGACATGGAGGAGGACATGGAGGACATGGACATGGACATGGAGGACATGGAGGACATGGAGAGGACATGGAGGAGGACATGGAGGACATGGAGGAGGACATGGAGGAGGACATGGAGGAGGACATGGAGGAGGACATGGAGGACATGGAGGAGGACATGGAGGAGACAGGAGGAGGACATGGAGGACATGGAGGACATGGAGGAGGACATGGAGGAGGACATGGAGGAGGACATGGAGGAGGACATGGAGGAGGACATGGAGGACATGGAGGAGGACATGGAGGAGGACATGGAGGAGGACATGGAGGAGGACATGGAGGACATGGAGGACATGGAGGACATGGAGGAGGACATGGAGGAGGACATGGAGGAGGACATGGAGGAGGACATGGAGGACATGGAGGACATGGAGGAGGACATGGAGGAGGACATGGAGGACAGGACATGGAGGAGGACATGGAGGAGGACATGGATGGAGGAGGACATGGAGGACATGGAGGAGGACATGGAGGAGGACATGGAGGACATGGAGGAGGACATGGAGGAGGACATGGAGGAGGACATGGAGGAGGACATGGAGGAGGACATGGAGGAGGAGGAGGACATGGAGGAGGACATGGAGGACATGGAGGAGACATGGAGGAGGACATGGAGGAGGACATGGAGGAGGACATGGAGGACATGGAGGACATGGAGGACATGGAGGACATGGAGGAGGACATGGAGGACATGGAGGAGGACATGGAGGAGGACATGGAGGAGGACATGGAGGACATGGAGGAGGACATGGAGGACATGGAGGAGGACATGGAGGACATGGAGAGGACATGGATGGAGGAGGACATGGAGGAGGACATGGAGGAGGACATGGAGGAGGACATGGAGGAGGACATGGAGGAGACATGGAGGACATGAGGAGGACATGGAGGACATGGAGGAGGACATGGAGGAGACATGGAGGAGGACATGGAGGACATGGAGGACATGGAGGAGGACATGGAGGACATGGAGGACATGGAGGAGGACATGGAGGAGGACATGGAGGAGGACATGGAGGAGGACATGGAGGACATGGAGGAGGACATGGAGGAGGACATGGAGGAGGACATGGAGGAGGACATGGAGGACATGGAGGACATGGAGGAGGACATGGAGGACATGGAGGACATGGAGGAGGACATGGAGGAGGACATGGAGGAGGACATGGAGGAGGACATGGAGGAGGAGGACATGGAGGAGGACATGGAGGAGGACATGGAGGAGGACATGGAGGAGGACATGGAGGAGGACATGGAGGACATGGAGGAGGACATGGAGGAGGACATGGAGGAGGACATGGAGGAGGACATGGAGGAGGACTATCGGACGCCTCAGAGAGATTCTGTCAAAGCGTCCGGCGCCTCAGGAGGAGGATCAGTTCTTCACCAACTCTGTTTCCAGTGGGGGGCAGAACTGTTCACCTCGACTGGGGATGTTCTCCAGCGGTGGAAGGAAAACTCTGAGGATCTCCTCAATCCCACCGTCACGTCTTCAGAGGAGGAAGTCGAGGCTGGAGACTCGGAGGTGGACTCGTCCATCACCTGAAGAGGAGGTTAAAGTTCCTCGGTGGTTCTGGAGGTGGATGATCCGTCCTGAGGATCTTCAGTCTCTGGATGTTGTGGGTCTTGTCTGACTCGTCTCTGCAGCGTCGTGTGGAGGTCGAGGACAGAACCTCTGGACCTTCAGACCAGAGTGATGGTCCCTCTGTAGAAGAAGAGGGTACCTCAGTGTCCCTTACACACTGTCCCTTACACACTGTAGCTCATTGTACCTTACACACTGTCCCTTACACACTGTAGCTCATTATACCTTACACACTGTCCCTTACACACCCTTACACACTGTCTCTGTACACACTGTCCCTTACACACTGCCTTACACACTGTCCTTACCACTGTGTCCTTACACACTGCCTTACACACACTGACCTTCTGACTGTCCCTTACACACTGTCCCTTACACACTGTAGCTCAGTACCTTACACACTGTCCCTTACACACTGTCCTTACACACTGTCCCTTACACACTGTACCTTACACACTGTCCCTTACACAGTCATTACACACTGTACACACTGTCCCTTACACACTGTCTTACACTTACACACTGTCCCTTACACTGTAGCTCTTACCTTACACACTGTCCCTTCTTACACACACACCTTACACACTGTCCCTTACACACTGTAGCTCATTATACCTTACACACTGTCCCTTACACACTGTAGCTCATTGTACCTTACACACTGTAGCTCATTGTACACACTGCTCATTACACACTGTCCCTTACACACTGTCTGTACCTTACACACCTTACACACTGCTTCACTGTACCTTACACACTGTCCCTTACACACTGTAGCTCATTGTACCTTACACACTGTGCTTACACACTGTACACACTGTCCTTACACACTGTCCCTTACACACTGTCCCTTACACACTGTAGCCACTTACCTTACCTTACACACTACACACTGTCCCTTACACACTGTACCTTACACACTGTCTTACACACCTTACACACTGTCCCTTACACACTGTACCTTACTTACACACTCCCTTACACACTGTACCTTACACTTACACACTGTAGCTCATTACCTTACACTGTACCTTACACACTGTCCCTTACACACTGTCCTTACACACTTATACCTTACACACTGTCCCTTACACACTGTATTGTCCCTTACACACTGTACACACTGTACCTTACACACTGTCCCTTACACACTTACTTACACTGTACCTTACACACTGTTACACACTGTACTTACACACTGTCCTTACACACTGTACACATTACCTTACACACTGTCCCTACACACTGTACCTTACACACTGTACACTGTACTGCTCATTGTACCTTACACACTGTCCCTTACACACTGTACACACCTTACACACTGTCCCTTACACACTGTCCCTTACACACTGTACCTTACACACTGTCCCTTACACACTGTAGCTCATTATACCTTACACACTGTCCCTTACACACTGTACCTTACACACTGTACCTTACACACTGTCCCTTACACACTGTAGCTCATTATACCTTACACACTGTCCCTTACACACTGTACCTTACACACTGTCCCTTACACACTGTAGCTCATTATACCTTACACACTGTCCCTTACACACTGTACCTTACACACTGTACCTTACACACTGTCCCTTACACACTGTCCCTTACACACTGTCCCTTACACACTGCGCAGAAGTTTGGGGTAATATTTACAAAAGTCTGATGGTCCAGAGGACTCGTCTTTTGGAGACACTCGTCTGGACCTGAGTTTGGGACCGTCACAAATTCAATATTTAATTATTTTTTGGAGGGTCACAGTTACTGAACGTGTGTCTGTCTCCTGATTTGAACAAAAGTAAAACTCCCTACATGACATAAAGCTTTTGTCACTTGTGACTTATTCACTCTGGGAGGAGCAGCTGAAAGTTCTAACCCCGGGCTTTAAATGTGTCCAATTATTGGATTAACTTCAAAAACCAGTTTGTCCGTTTCACAGAGAAGCAGATTTGAAAATGATCCCATACACACGTGTGCCTGTTTTTTGTTGTTATTGTTGCCTTTTTTCTTTTCAGGTTTAGTTGCTGCTGAACACAGGTCTGATTCTTGTTGAAGTTCATTTTCTTCTGTGTTGGAAAACTGAGAAAATCCCCTCAGAACATAAACGTCCTCTCACAAAAACAGACGTAAAATCATTTTATATTTGTTTGGTTTTAATCCAAAGATCTGTCTCATATCATCAGCAAATATTTAAATAAAAATATCAGTTTATAATAATTTACATTTGTGTAAGTGTCACAGGAAGTTTCAGTCTAAAATGTGAACTTTGTTCCATTTGTAGTTTTAGTGTCGGATCAGTTTAAATCTGAGTCTGTTGTGTCCTTCCTGATTTTTTCCCCTAATATGTGATAATCATATATTCAGGAAAGTTTAGTTTTATTTTGGAGAAAAAAGTGAAATTTTGGTGAGAAAAACTGTGAGTGGACATTTCTGTCCTGAGGGTCGTGATGTGACTCATTTAAAGGGGAGGTTCTAGACTAGAGTATTTTCACAGAGAAGAAGTCCTGAAGGCAAATTTGAGGAAAAGTCGGTAAACCTTTTTTTTTTTACATATTTTGAGGGTGTTGATTCTGAATATTTTGTTTACCAAGCTGGATTTTGAGTTCTAAGCCTTCTAATTTGCATATTAATAATATATATATATAATTTATAAGTATATTATCCATCCATCCATGTTCTTCTACTTATCTGGGGTTCGCGGGGGTAGGAGTCTAAGTAGGGACTTCCAGACTTCCCTCACCCCAGACACTTCCTCCAGCTCCTACGGGGGAACCCCGAGGTGTTCCCAGGCCAGCCGAGAGACATAGTCCCTCCAGTGTGTGCTGGGTCTCCTCCCATTGGGACGTGCCTGGAACAACACCTAAGGGAGGGGTCCAGGAGGCATCTGGGTCAGATGCCCTCCCCTGAGCTGCTCCTCTCCATGTGGAGGAGCAGCGGCTCTACTCCGAGCTTCTTCCGTGTGACTGAGTTCCTCTATCTCTAAGGGAGACGCCCAGACACCCCGCAGAGGAAACTCATTTCAAGCGCTTGTATCTGTGATCTCGTCCTTTCAGTCATTACTTCGAGCTCATGACCAGAGGTGAGGGGAGGAACATAGATTGATGGTAAATCGAGAGTTTTGTCTTTCGGCTCAGCTCCTCTTCACCACAACGGTCCGATACAGCGACCGCATCACTGCAGACGCTGCACCTGTCCACCTGTCAATCTCATGTTCCGTCCTCCCCTCACTCGTGAACAAGACCTCGAGATACTTGAACTCCTCCACTTGAGGCAGAGACTCTCTACCTGGAGAGGGCAAGACACCTATTTCTGGTCGAGAACTACGGCCTCAGATTTGGAAGAGCTGATCTTCATCCCAGCCGCTTCACTGCTGCAAACTGCCCCAGTGCTGCAGGTCCTGGTCTGATGAAGACAGCAGGACAACATCAGACCCGTATAGATCTGGTCCAGTGTTCCACGGCCAGGACCAAAACCACACTGCTCCTCCTGGATCCGAGGTTCGACTATCGGCCAGATTCTCCTCTCCAGTCCCTGGTATAGATGTTACCGGGGAGGCTGAGGAGTGTGATCCCCCTGGAGTTGGAACACACCCTCCGGTCGCCCTTCTTCTACAGAGGGACCACCACCCCGGTCTGCCAGTCCAGAGGTTCTGTCCCTCTGGACTGGCAGACCTGCAGAGACGTTTCAACCAAGACCCACAACATCCAGAGACATAAAATACTCAGGACGGATCTTGGCAACATCCTCCGTGACTTCAGCCAGGGTGATGGACGAGTCCCCCCCCAGCCTTTGTTTCCTCTTCGAAAGACGTGATGGTGGGACTGAGGAGATCCTCAAAGTTTTCCTTCCTCCATCCAACAACATTTTTTTTCCTAAATGGGATAAAGGTAACAAAGCAAATCACATATGAAAAAAAAAAAAATAATCTTAAACTGGGAATCAAACTAAGAATGGAGATGAATCCAACAAATACAAATCAAATTTATTTACAGCATTTTTGGTTTAACAGAAATTGCCTCTCCAACTCTAGGAGACACTTTAACCATTAACCATTTTCCTTGGAGTCACTGCAAAAATCACAAAAAGTCACACATCAGGATTTGATGTTGTGTTTAATGTGTGAGATAAGGAGTTTAGAGAAAGAAGTGCTAGTTTCCTTTAATTCTGGCTGTATTCTTAGTCCTTACTGGCAGCATTCTGACATGGCTGATCTGAAATACTTCTACATTTGTAGCCACTTTTACAGAACAAACCTGCACTTTAACAGCTGCATTTGTCTTACAGTCGTACTGACATCTGCAGGTAAACGTCGAGTTTCAGGGTTTTGGGATTGCATCAGTTTGTGTTGCAGGTTTCCATTGAGTAAGTTCCATCCCATTTCCTCTACAGGTGGTAGAACTGGATTTGTTTTGTTCGATTGTCTCCGGACTAGAGCTTAGTGATGTTTTTTCTAATATTCCATGAGCAGAAACAGTTTAGGGGCGGAGCCTCAGGTCCCCGACGTCTGAAAAAAGCTTCTCTTGTGTCTTTGCGTCAGGAGCTCAGGTGGTCGAGCGTTCGTCCACTGATCTGAAGGTTAGCGGTTCGAATCCTGCTCTCGACTTAAACATCATTGGTTGAGTGTCAGATCCACTGGCCCACAGGTTGGTGGTGCGATTCCAGCTCCCACAGGTGAATGCTGTCGTGTTTTTGGGCAAGACACTTAACCTCCTCAGTAACATTTACTGAAATGTTGTGATATAAAACAGAACAATGGCCTATATTCTCAATAAAGAATGAAAACTGTCGATAACAAACAGAGATAAATGACTTTCAGGAATAAAAATGAGCAGTCACCTAGAATCTAAATCTCGTAAAAATCTGAATCAGGAATTTGTTTCATTTCTGTTCATCAAATGAAGGAAATGAAGGACGCTAGCTTTAAAATGCTGCAGTATCGTCTTGTTTTTATTTCAGTTTGTTAATTAGGGGTCATGTGGTGACTTCTATCTTAGTTATAATATTTACCTGATATATTTACAGTTTACTGGTGTTTGTTTTCTGGACTTTTTATGAAATTCATTCATTCAATTAAAGAGAACTTTAATTTGATTAGTCTGGCATCTATGCTATTATGCTAATTAACATTCTTAAAAGTCAAAATTCAGCTTCATAAACAAAATATTTGGAATCAGCTCCTCAGATTATGGGAAACAGCACATTTACCGACTTTTCCTCAAATTTGCCACTAGAACTTTTTCTGAACATGTTTCTTAGAACTATTCTCAGTCTATTTATGTTTAAGTTGAGTTCAGTTTCTCTAATTTGACTCTCATAACTCTCCTCTTAATGGACAGGGCCGCTCCTGTCGTCTCTTTTATAGTTTTTCTAGGTTAAGTCGGGGCGTGTTCTTTTGTTCAGAAACACTCCCCAAAAAAACTCATCAAACTTTATGACAGCTGAACGCCTGAAAGGACTCGTGATGACACAGGTATAGATTTTTAATATTTACTGAACATATTATTATCACACAGATATTATTATTTCATTACAAAATCACATTATAAATACATAAATAAAGATCTTGTCACTAAGACCATTTGGGTGTACAGATCATTAAACTGCTGTGTTGGAGAGTTTATGTTCTAGTTACTAATGTTTTACTCACATAACAGAATAATACTGTAATGAAACAAATTATATAATATTACAAATAAATAGATTTGAGTTTTAATGCAAAAATCTGGTCCACCTCAGCCTCGGGCCTCGGGCCTCGGGCCTCACAGGGAAACACAAACACGAGTCAAACACAAATCTGAGCTTCAAATGTGATTCTTTAGCAGAGAAACACAAGAACCAGAGCGAAGATCTGCAGAAGAAGAAGAGACGCGACGGAGGAGGCGCCTGCAACACAGAAAACATGAGAAAAACATGAGAAAAACATGAGAAAAACGTGTGAAAATGTGAAAAGAGCCATAAGACCTCCCCAGACTCAGCTCTGTTTGTACCTGCAGTGGTTGCCCCGGCAGCGGTGGTGGTGGTTGTAGCTGAAAGAATGTTTTAAAATCATTAAGAAATGAATCAAAACAAAACAAGGTCTGAAACGTTCTGGGTGTCCAAATCTATTGATGCACTGGTCGGGGGGGTCGGGGTGGTGGTTGTGGTTGTGGTCGGGGGGGTGGTTGTGGTTGTGGTCGGGGAGTTAGAAAGTTGTTAGTTGTTAGAAAGTTTCGTCAGAAGCTGAAACGTCGTTGTTGTTCTTGACTGTGGACGGGTGTGAGTGAGGGAGAGACGTACTTGTGGTGGTGGGGGGGACGTTGCAGTTGTCGGTGGTGCAGCAGGTGGGGGTGCCCTGGACGGTGCCTAAGCCGGTGAGCAGCGACGACGTGTTCAGAGATACTGCATTGTTGATGCAAAGGGACTCCGAAGCACAACCGTAAACCAGGATCGCCGAGGACCCACCGTTTGGCAGCACTGCAAACAACAAAGAGAAACTGTGTGAAGCTCTGTCCCTGCAGGCGTCCAGCTGAGGCCCCGCGGGCGTCCGGCCGGGGCCCCGCGGGCGTCCGGCCGGGGCCCCGTGGCCGTGGGCAGGTGTGCACTTCACTGACCTGAGGAGCTGAAGCAGTTGGTCTCCATGGTGTTGCAGATGGTTCCAGGGGCGCAGACTCCGGTCACAGGGTCACAGCCGTAGCACCGTTTTGACCCATCAGCCGGGGCGGACGGAGCTGAGAGGGAGGTCAGAGGTCAGACACAGGAGTTAGACACAGAGGTCAGAGGTCAGACACAGGAGTTAGACACAGAGGTCAGAGGTCAGACACAGGAGTTAGACACAGGGTCAGAGGTCAGACACAGGAGTTAGTTAGACACAGGGGTCAGAGGTCAGACACAGGAGTTAGACAGAGGTCAGACACAGGAGTTAGACACAGAGGTCAGAGGTCAGACACAGGAGTTAGACACAGGGGTCAGAGGTCAGACACAGGAGTTAGACACAGAGGTCAGAGGTCAGACACAGGAGTTAGACACAGAGGTCAGAGGTCAGACACAGGAGTTAGACACAGGGGTCAGAGGTCAGACACAGGAGTTAGACACAGGGGTCAGAGGTCAGACACAGGAGTTAGACACAGGGGTCAGAGGTCAGACACAGGAGTTAGACACAGGGGTCAGGGGTCAGAGGTCAGCAGAGTCACTCACCGGTTGCGTCGCCAGAGTTGCAGCCGTCGGTGGTGCAGCAGACGGCTCCGGCCAAAACGCTGGTGGATCCCGTGTCCATAGAAAATTCCTGATTGACGGCCGGACACAGGCTGGACATCGCACAACCTCTGAACTTCATTGTGGTCGTGGTGCTGCTGCTGCCGCTGGTGACGGTGGCTGCAGAAAGGTCAGAGGTCAGAGACACTTGTATTTATACACCTGTACATACAGTATATATATATTTATATATATTTGTATATAAATGTTACTCACTGACGATGGTGGCAGACATACAGTACGTCTCTCCGCTGGTGCAGGTGAGCTGAATCGTGTTGGTGCAGCTTGGGTCGCTTCGGATCTGTACACGTCAGGCACGACAAACCAGCCACTGAAACAAGACCAAGACCAGGTCAGACCAGGACCAAGACCAGGTCAGACCAAGACTATAACAGGACTAAACCAGGACTATAACAGGACTTTAACAGAGCGTACCTGTGGTGATGGACAGGGCGATGGTTAAGGCCAGACAGAGGAGCAGAGTGGTCTTCATGTTTGGAGTTTTCTCGTTGGCGTCTCCGTTGGCGTCTCCGTTGGCGTCTGTGGTTGTGAGCTCTGAAGATGCTGAGGCTCCTTTTAAAGGTGGATGTGGTTTTTTTGGAGCAGGATTTAGTTTTCTTTGTTGGGCTCATTAGCGGAATATGTTTCACGCCCTTCGATCGCAGCATCAGGATGGACCTGTTCCCGCGTCACCGGATTCAATGTCCAAGATGCAACAAAGAGTCTACAAGACACATGAGGTCAAAACAGACGATTCAAACACATTTTGATCATGGAAAATAAAACTGAGCTGAGTCACGCTGACACACAGACACACAACCTGCCGTGGTCCTCGTGTTTGTATCGTCTACACCATAATATATATATATATATATATATATATATATATATATATATATATAATAAAACCATATATTAGTTATAGGTTATATAACTAATATGTCTCAGACAGTGGGGTCCAGAGGAAGAGGAGCTGGAGGGACCATCATGGCAGGACAAACCCCTACATGGGGCGAACCACCGGAACATAACTGAAGTGGCTGATATCAAGAAATCAGGAGCAGGACCTGGGCACTCGAGCAATAGAGGCCCAGATCTACCACACCAGACAAGAGCCACGGTGTAGACTGTGCAAAGAGGCTCCTGAGACAGTCCAGCACATAACTGCAGGTGTAAGATGCTGGCAGGGAAAGCATACATGGAGCGACATAACCAAGTGGCGGGCAGAGTGTACAGAAACATCTGTGCAGAGTTCAGGCTGGAAACCCCAGGATCAAGGTGGGAAACACCTCCAAAGGTTGTGGAGAATGACCGAGCCAAGATCCTGTGGGACTTCAGATACAGACTGACAGGATGGTGATGAACCAACCAGACATAGTGGTGGTGGATAAGAAACAGAGCAGAGCCGTGGT
>NW_026571473.1:42127870-42140370 GCF_026225935.1 Boleophthalmus pectinirostris
CCCGTGCGTCAGGTGCGCTCCCGTGCGTCAGGTGCGCTCCTGTCCTTAAACCTTAAACACTGAAACACTTCATGAGGCGTTTGGTCTCAGTTTATTTCTCAAAATCATCACAAAGAAACAGAAAGGTTCAAAATACTGAAACGGAAAAACTGCAAAAAGTAAAAAATAAAGTAAAAAAAAATACTGCAAATGAAATACTACAGGACCAAACCAGGACCAAACCAGGACCAAACCAGATCTAATCCAGGTTCAGATCAGGTCAGGATCAGTATTATTTGGGTTGTGGTTTGGCTGGACTTGGTTTGGGTGAGATCCTCATCTTCCTGGGTCTTTTTTGACCATTTTAGGATCTTTTTGGGGTCCTTTGGGTCTTTTTGGGGTCTTTTGGGTCTTTTGGGTGTTTTGGGTCTACAGCTCGACTCTCTTCCTGAGGATCACGTTTCGGACCATCTCCTGGATCTTGGGTCGAAGTTCTTGGACCGACGTCTCAGGGCCCCAGGCTCCCACCACCGACCCCCCAGAGTCCACCAGGAACTTCCAGAAGTTCCAGTCCGGCTCCTTCCCCGAGGACTCTGCAAGAAACCAGGATTAAACCAGGATTAAACCAGGAATAAACCCGGTCTGACCCAGGTCTAAACCTGGTCTAAACCTGGTCTAAACCTGGTCTGACCTGTGAGGTACTTGTAGACGTTGTTGGCGCCGGTGCCCGTCACGGCGATCTTGCTGAAGATTGGGAAGGAGGCGCCGTACGTGGTCCTGGCGAAGGAGTCGATCTCGCGGTCACTTCCCGGTTCCTGTTGGCCAAACTGGTTACATGGAAACGCCAAAACGTTGAAGTGGGCGGGGCCAAAGTCTCGCTGAAGACGCTGCAGCTCGCGGTAATGATCGTCCGTGTAACCGCACTCGGACGCCACGTTCACCGCCAGAGAAATCTGAAGAGACACAAGAAGAAGAAGAAGAAAAGACACAAGAAGAAGAAGAAGAAGAAGAAGAAGAAGAAGAGAGGGAGAGAGTTAGAGGAGGAAGAGGAGAGAAATGAAAGGTGACATCACCTTCCATCACCAGTGTGATGTCACAGCGTGATGTCACAGCGTGATGTCACAGTGTGGGTGTCTCTAAAACAAAACTCTACTTTGTGACATTTTCAACATGTTTTTTACTTTTTTTCACAAACTGTTCGTTGGTTTTCAGTTTTATAAACGTTGTTGTTGTTGTTTATATTTACAGATTGATTGAGTTGAGAAAAGTGGAAAAGATAAAAACAGTTTAAATTCTGTTTGGGGTCTAAATGAGACACGCGGATCTTTCTGATTCATTCTTGTTTTAATGGTCGTAAAATATTTGTTTATTCAGTTTAGTAAAAAACGCACAGCTGTTTGCGTCTGGGCGTGACGTCATCATTGTCCATCCGTACGTCAGAAGAGCGTCACATGACGTCGCGTGACGAGAGAAACGAGGCGCGGCGTTGAAAGGAATTTGAACGTGTTTTTTTTTTTTTTTTTATTATGCAGAAGTTTGTGTCAGACTCATCCGTGCACGCGCAGAGAGGGCGCGAGCGCGCGCAGTCTCTTTTACGCACTTTTACGTTTCCTTCGTGGTCATATTGTGAATGAAAGACGCGTCACGTGATCAACACCGTGGGACCCGCTGCCACGTACACACCTCCCTCCACTCCGCGAGCACCGGCGCACGGGCACGCGCATAAGGGTAAATGATGGACGTGCAATACACGTGCACAGCAAAGAGGAGCACGCGACAGACGCACGCGCCTCTGCACGCGCTTTACAAAGTTTCACAAAGTTCAGGTGATTCCCCGCGCAGCCTGAGAGCCGCACCGAGAGCCGCACTGAGAGTCGCACCGAGAGCCGAAAGAGTCAGAAAACACGTGACTGACATTGTCCCTTCAAATAACCGAAACGAGGCGCGTGTCCGGAGCGCGAGCCCGGAGCGCGAGCCCGGGGAGAGACGAGCATAACTCGGGTGAAACTCACGGATCCTCGGTACTTCTCCAGCGACACGAGCTTCCCGCGGCTGTTGACCACTTTAAAAGAATAAAAGTCCCGCTGTTTGGCGTGAGCGCGCACGAACACCAGCGCGAGCACAGCCACGAGAGCGCGCACCAGCATCTTCCCCAAATATCGATGAAAAACTGATCATGAATCAATAACCGGCTCCTGACCCGGGACTGCGCTGCAGGAGCCTCCACAGTAAAAGCCCGGAGCAGGGCGGACCGGAAGAGGCGCTTTCACAATAAAAGAGACTTCAATTCACGTAAAGTCACACGTGTGCAGACGCTCGTGCGCAGTTAAACCCCCAGGAGCACGAGGAGGATTGGCGCACAGTGTTTTTTTTAAATCAGACCCAGAGTCAAACATAAAACATAAATAACAGATATAACATGTATAATGTAAGCGACATTTCTATTTCCTGTCTCACTCCTGACTTTTAGTGTGAAAACGGAAGTGAGCTCAGGCGGTTCTGAAAAGTTGTACTGTACCGTGTGTTGATGAGACGGAGCTGCGGAGAAAAATAAAGTAATCTTCTTCATATTGGCGTCCATCTTCTATGCACTCAAGACCCTCGGTTACACTGGTGGCAGCGGTGGGATTTCTCCAGTGCACAAGCCCATCGGTTTATTCAGACTACGAGAGGCCGACCGGTTACAGGCGCAGCGAGCTTCTGTTAGCCACATTGCTAACTGGCGCTTAGCTTAGCTGTTCAGTACATTGTAGAGCGAGAGGAACTCCGAGCTCCTTCGTGTTCGTAAGCAGCCACGATGTGGAAATTTGACGAAGACCCCTTGGACTCCAAAGCTCAGAGATTCTGTAGCAGTCATGTAAAAATGGAACTCCCGCCACTTTTCTCCGGAGCTGACAGTGAGAGCTTCTCCTGTTGGTGGCGCCAGTATGAAGTGGCCGTGAGGCGCTGGTGGCGGCACTGGCGGGACTATGATTATGAACTGGCCAGAATTCTCCCAACACGACTCACCAAAGCCGCTTTTGTGTTGTGGGACACCTGCCAGCTGCTGTACAGGCAGATTATGCTGCTGTGAAAGAGCGACTACAGGACGCCTTTAGACAAAGACATTTCCTGGAATGTTTCAGAGCAAACCTTGCGGCGCGCCGTCGAGCCCATGGTGAAAGCCTGGATGTTTATGCCGCTGATCTAGGGAAGTTAGTGAAAGAGGCATTTCCTGACTATGGTGCAGCAGCTCAAAGAGAAGAGATGTTTCGCAGATTCTTAGCTGGACTTGACCCCTGTCTCCGAGCAAAATGTCAAGAACAGGGAGCCACCGATCTGGAGGAGGCTCTGGTGATTGCAGGACGCTGTGATATGGCCCGTGAGACGCTCAGGAGTGACTATACATACCCTCTGGCGGACACTGGTACCAATAAACCTACCACCACTGCTCTGGTGCAGTCCATCTCTGAAGGGGCTGGTTGGCAGCGCACCGTGGACCGGTTAGCTAAAGATATGAAAGAGATGAGAATGGACCTTAGAAGGCTGTCTGATGAGAATGAAAAACTTAAATATCGCGGTCGAGAAGGCTCCCATAACTGGGCAATGTCAGTGCCATTGTGGGGGGCTGCCAATCCCTGCGTTCCTGGATCGAGCCAAGAGGACGTTCACCTGATCCCAGCTGGCGAGAGCGTCATTTGGACAGGTATCCAAGGCCTGATCGATGCTCACCATCACCTTACAACAACTGCCCTAGCTCTCCAGGGGGACAGAGTCCGAAACCATCCAGAGGCATCTTCTACGACGACTCAACGCAACGACGGGGGGTGAGGTTTCTCTCCCCGGCCCGAGAGAACTCTGCCCACCAGCAGGGAAACGAGATGTAGCTGTGGTCGTGGGCCAGACCCCAGCTACAACACCTGTGTGGCCCTTGGAGGAGGAAGTATTTCAGCCTTTTCCCAATCACGCTACTGCCCAGCTGCCGACTAACGGGCAGCGCTCCTCGTATGTGCGGGGAACTATTGAAGGTACTGAGCTTGATATCTTAGTTGACTCTGGGTCTACAGTATCATTTATTAATGCAGATTTTCGTCAGTCAGTCCCTGCTCTGCGCCAGCGGCCTTTGTGTGCAGATCTCGTAGCTGCTCGTGCTGTAAATGGTCAGTTATTGGACACATTAGGTACAGTTACAGTCACCTTACGTCTTGGCAATCAGTCAATGCAGCATGTTTTCCATGTTCTACGAAAATCCACCCAGACAGCACTCCTAGGCCTGGACTTTCTAACAGCACAACACGCACTGTTAGATTTCTCTCGTGGTAAGCTGCAGCTATGGGGCATGGAGATAGTTTTGCTAAATAATACAGACTTAATCCCAGTGTGCTGTAATGTGTCCCTTTCTGCCACTATAACACTGCCCCCACTGAGCGAAATGTTAGTGCCTGTCAAGGTTGCCACCTCGGGGCCTGCAGAGCTACTCCCTGATTTTACGGGTTACCTGGAGCCTAATCCCCAAGGTAGAAGTGAGTGTGTTGTTGCCCACACTCTCACCTCTGTTAAAAATGGTATGACAACAGCCAGACTTCTGAACCCCTCCAATGAAAATCTTGTTATAAGGGAGGGCACACACCTTGGGGAGTTCTTCTCTGTGGGCAGGGAGGACCTGTTGGCATTTCCTACATCAAGTAAGGGGTCTGTCCCTTCTGCAGCAGACAGCGAGATTCCCCCGGTGTCACTAACTGACTCTCCCGCCAGTTCAGCCCAAGTCAGGCAGCTAAAAACCCTACTGGCAGAATATGGGGACATATTCAGTACATCAAAGGCAGTGACTGGTAAATGCACCTTAGTCAAACATAGCATTAATACGGGTGATCACCCTCCCTTGAGACAGCGGCCCTACCGCACTTCTCCAGAGAAGAGGGAGGAGATTGACAGACAGGTGGCAGCTTTGTTAGCAGATGGAGTGATTGAGGAGAGCTGCAGCCCCTGGGCCTCACCAGTGGTCCTGGTGAAGAAGAAGAATGGTGAATGGAGGTTTTGTATTGACTATAGGCGTTTAAACAGTGTCACAGTGAAAGACTGCCATCCCCTGCCCCGGGTAGACGACACGCTGGATGCTCTGTCTGGGTCTTGCTGGTTCAGTACACTGGATTTTTCGAATGGCTACTGGCAGATCGAAGTGGCTGAGGAGGACAGACAGAAAACGGCTTTTACCACGGGAAGGGGCCTGTACCAGTGGAGGTCTATGCCCATGGGCCTCACCAACTCACCTGCGACGTTTCAGCGTATGATGGAACTGGTTCTGCGCGGGCTCCCATGGCAGGTGTGTATGGTGTACTTGGACGATGTACTGATTTTCAGTCCTACATTTGAGGACCACATTGCCAGCCTACGTGAGGTGTTTTCCCGTATTCAGGCTGCTGGGCTCAAACTCAACTCGCAGAAGTGCCACCTGGCCCGGGATCATGTGGTTTTCCTAGGCCATGTTGTTTCCGGCCGTGGCCTGCAGCCAGATCCCAGGAACACAGACAAAGTCAAGTCATGGCCCACACCACAGTCGCCAACTGAGGTGAGAGCCTTCTTGGGCCTGTGTTCCTATTATAGACGTTTTATTAAAGACTTTGCCCGCTATGCTGCCCCACTTCATAATCTCACATGTAAAGATGTCCCTTTTGTATGGACTAGTGACTGTAATGCTGCTTTTTGCCATTTCAAATCTGTACTTTCGTCTGCCCCTGTAGTTACCATGCCTGATTTCACTATTCCTTTTAAAGTGTATACAGATGCCTCTATGGAGGCTGTTGGGGCAGTTTTGGCACAAAATAAGGATGGGCTGGAAAGAGTAGTTGTGTATGCAAGCCAGTCACTATCGAATGCTCAGAAACGCTGGGCTACGTTTGATAAAGAACTATGGGCTGTTGTATGGGCAGTGCGTCAGTTTAGACATTATATTGGGTCTGCATCTTTCACTATTATAACTGACCATAAGCCTCTTTTAGGGGTCCGGGGCATGTCTATTGACAAGGATCCATCTGGAAAGAGAGCCAGGTGGATATTGGAACTGAATCTTTTCAACTGGACTATACAGCACAAGGAAGGCCACCGTCACACTAATGCGGATGCCCTCTCGCGGCGACCTGACAGGACGACTGAGGGTGCTGCTGCACTGGTTAACGTGGTTGATTTTTCACCAGCACCCCCTGTCCCTTCTAGTGACAGTCCCTACAGTGCAGTTCCTCGGCCCATGGCTCCTGACACTAGGGAGCAGACCTTCCAGGCACTTATAAATGACTGTGAATTTCTTGCCATACAACAGCGAGATGATCCGGATATTGGTATTGTGTTAGACTGGATCGAGGCTGGGGGTTCCCGTCCACCTTGGGGGCAGTTACGTGGCTGTTCTCGGGGGCTTCGGAAGTTGTGGTCGGAGTTCCCCAGACTTTCAGTGGTGAATGGTCTTCTCTACCGGACTGTCTACTCCTCTCCTGTGGGCGGGGCACAACGTCAGGTACTGGTGCCTAATGCTCTGGTGCCTGAGGTACTGCATCAGCTACATGGTAGCCCGGTTTCTGCACATTTTTCTGCTGAAAGGGTGTGGGAGCGAGCTCGAGCATTATGTTATTGGCCCTCCATGCTCAAGGACATTCGTATGTGGTGTGAACAATGTGTCCCCTGTCAGACCCGTAAGGCCCCCGTCCCGAAACATCGGGCTCCTATGGGGGGTTACGAACTGTGCGCCCTTTTCAGAGGGTCGCTATGGACATTTTAGAACTTCCACTGACTTCTAGGGGGAACAGATATGTGTTGGTTGTGGAGGATTATTTTTCCAAGTTTGTTAATCTGTATGCATTACCCAATCAGACTGCCCAGACTGTTGCTCGGGGGTCTGTTTGATGATTATGTGCTTTTACATGGCAACCGGAGATTGTGCATAGTGATCAGGGCAGACAGTTTGAGGCTGACATTGTACAAAGGTTGTGTGTACTTCTGAACATTAAGAAAACGCGGACTGCTCCATATAATCCGAAATCTGATGGTATGGTGGAGCGTTTTAATCGCACTCTCATTGACCAGCTGGCAAAGTCACTACTGTCCTGTGGTGGTGAATGGGATGATTATTTGAGACATGTGGCTTTTGCTTACAACACTTCCGTTCATACATGCACAGGTTACACTCCGTATTTTCTCATACATGGTCGTGAGGCCCGGGTACCTGTTAACATGTTGTTGCCAACACTTACTGATAGTGACTTACCTTTATCTCATGCCGATTTTGTTTCTTCTCTGGTGGGGAAGTTGGAAGTGGCCTTTGCTAACACTAGGCAGAGTGCTACTGTGGCTCACGAGAATCAGAAATTGTATCATGACTCTAATGCCCGGCACAAGCCATACTCTGCAGGGGATTTGGTGTGGCTGCATAACCCCAGAGAGGACAGGATGAAACTGGCTGCCCACTGGAGGGGTCCCTTTAAGGTCATTAGTGCTGTGGACTCTTTGGGTGCCACGGGGCTGACATACCGCATTCGGGATCTCCTGGTTGATGATGGGCCGGAGCTAGTGGTTCATTTTGACAGGCTCAAACCTTATACTTTAGGTCTCCTTCCCAGACGCTCCTTTGATTCCCACCCTGGCTTGCCCCATAGTGTGCCTGAGCCTCTGGGGGAATTACCTACGGGGGATTCTCCTGGTGGGTGTCAGGGTGTGTCTGATGTGGACGGCCAGCCTCTGGTGGTGTCACGTGTGGGCAGGACTGTGAGGCCACCTGCCCGATTCACTGATTTTCTCACCTGACAGTGTTTTATTTATGTTTTGGTTCATCTCACTATTCGCCTCCCTTTGTGTATGTTATGTTCTGTGAGACATTTGATGGCTTTTGCCATGTTTCCTATTGGTGCTTGTTTGTGGCTACTTGTGTTACTTTGTTTTTTGTTTTTGTTTTTTTTGTTTAATATACATTGTGTCAAACGAGGACGTTTGTTTTTCTTTGGGGGGGGAGGTATGTAAGCGACATTTCTATTTCCTGTCTCACTCCTGACTTTTAGTGTGAAAACGGAAGTGAGCTCAGGTGGTTCTGAAAAGTTGTACTGTACCGTGTGTTGATGAGACGGTGTAATCTTCTTCATATTGGCCTCCATCTTCTATGCACTCAAGACCCTCGGTTACAATAACATAAATAACATGTATAACATACAGATATGTTCAAAACAGTTGGTTTTCTCTGGTAATGAAAGAAAAATCAACAATTTTCACTGAAATAACTTGAAACTGAGAAAAACAATAATAAATAAAAATGTCCTGAAAAATAACCAATAAAAAAATCAGACACTGTTGTTGATTTGTTGTTCAACTGAATTATTTAAAAAAAACAAACTAATGAAAGTGTCCTGGACAAACATGATGTTCCTCTAGAAGAGACTGTAAACAGTTGGACAACATGGACATGTTAAAGTTCAGTGTGTCTCTGATCTTCATCACAGGTTCTTCACACTCGTCAGTCTCAGTCAGTGTGTCTGTTTAAAGGGCCACATGTGTCATTGTGTTTGGAAACAAGATGGACACAACACTGAACATGGACCAGAGAAAGAGAAGAAGACAACTGTGTCACACAGAGACCAGAAAGAACATGAGAGACGAGCAGGTTCAAGATAAAGACAATAAGACCATCTCCAAGCAGCGTGATGTTCCTGTGATTACACTTCCACATGTTCTTCAGAAGTTTAAGCTCCACAGGACTGAAGACAACCTCCCTGGACGCGACCGCAAGAGGAAAACTGACGACAAACTGAAGAGACGGATCATACGAACGGAACCAAAGACCCAGAACAACCTCCAAACAAATGAAACGTGAAGTTGAAGGACGAGGAACATCAGTGTCAGATCACACCGTCCATCAGTGTTTGAGCCAAAGTGACTTCATGTGAGGACACCACTGCTGAGAGAACATCATCAGAAAGTGACACTGGAGTTTGTCACGATGCAGATGGACCAACCACAAAACTTCTGGGAGAATGTTCTTTGGACAGATGAGACAAAACTGAAGCTCTTTGGCAAGACACATCAGCTCTATGTTCACAGACGCAAACATGAAGCAGACCAAGAAAAGAACACTGTCTCTACTGTGAAGCACGGAGGAGGTTTGGTTTGGTTCTGGGGCTGTTCTGCTGCGTCAGGCTCAGGGCGTCTTGAATCTGTGAAAAATACAATAGAATCTCAAAACTATCAAAGTGTTTTGGAACAAAATGTGTCGCCTCGTGTCAGAAAGTTTGATCTCAGTCGTAGGTCACGAGTCTTCAACAGGAAAATGACCCAAAACACACGAAAAAACACACGAGAACGACTAAGAACAAAACACTGGACTGTTCTGGAGGGTTCTTCTGTTCTGGAGGGTTCTTCTGTTCTGGAGGGTTCTTCTGTTCTGGAGGGTTCTTCTGTTCTGGAGTGTTCTTCTGTTCTGGACTGTTCTTCTGTTCTGGAGGGTTCTTCTGTTCTGGAGTGTTCTTCTGTTCTGGACTGTTCTTCTGTTCTGTTCTGGAGCTGAAACATGCGTCTGGAGAAGGAACCTTCAAACCTGAGACTAGAACAGTTTGTTCTCGTGGATCAAAATCCCAGTTGTCCAGAGCAGAAGTTTCACTGACAGTTACACACATCATTTGTTTTTAGAGTTTGTCTCAAAAGTTTGTAACAAAATATTAAGTTAAAAGAACCATCATTTTTGTCCAGAACAGTTTCAGTATTTAGTTTTTTTCTAATAATTCTGTTGAACCACACGTGAAAAAACAATGTTTGATTTAAGTAGGAATATTTTTAATACATTTGTATTTATTATTGTTTTGTCATGTCACAGTGGACGTGTACGTCACAGTGGGCGTGTACGTCACAGTGGGCGTGTACGTCACAGTGGGCGTGTAACGTCACAGTGGGCGTGTAACGTCACAGTGGGCGTGTTACGTCACAGTGGGCGTGTTACGTCACAGTGGGCGTGTTATGTGTATATGTATATATGTGTCTGTGTGTGTATGATATTCATATAGATGAAAAATTTATATATTATATAAATTTGACATCTGTAAAAAAATAATATAATATAATAGTTTTATTTTTATAAATAGTGCACCTCCCTTTACTTCACCAGCGCACGCGCTGTAGGTTTGTTCCGTGAACGCATCACGGACTCTGCGTGGTCTTTGAACGCACCCTCATGACCACGCCCCCTCTATGACGTCACCCGTGTTCTTCCCAGAATGCACCGCGGCGTAGAGCCAACATGGCGTCGGAGTCTGAGTTTTGAAAAACACGGAGGAGCCCCGGAGCATGGAGGCCGCCGCGCCGTGAGCCCAGGCCGCCCACAGCGCCCCTCAGCCCGGCCACAGCCGCGCCGAGGTCCCGCTGTCCCGCCGGAGCTCCGGAGCTGCGCCCTGAGCCCAGGCCGCCCACAGCGCCTCTCTGCCCGGGTACAGCCGCGCCGAGGCCCCGCTGTCCAGCCGGAGCTCCAGAGCTGCGCCGTGAGCCCAGGCCGCCCACAGCGCCTCTCTGCCCGGGCACAGCCGCGCCGAGACCCCGCTGTCCCGCCGGAGCTCCGGAGCTGCGCACTTTAACGGTGAGCGCGTGCGTGTGCGCAGGCGTAAGGCCGTGAAACCGGGACCGACCTGTGCTCTGAAGGGGAGGAGGGTCATGCACGAGAGCGAGAGGGGGAGAAAGGGAGAGAAAAGAGGAGGAGTCTAAGAAATGAGTAGTAGTAGTAATAGTAGTAGTATAATATTAGTTGTAATAGTAGTTGTATTGGTAGTTGTAATAGTAGTTGTAGTTAGGACATGATTAATCGACTAATCGCTGCATCTGGAGTCTCGGCCTCACAGTCCCATGTTTGGGCTCTGGCTCCTTGGAGACACTGTTCCACTCAGTGAGTGTGTTTACAGCACATCAGTGTCCCGGGTTTGAGCGGGTTTTTTGGAGTATCCTGGTTGCATCTTGCTGCATGTGGACACAGTTTCCCTGTTTCTGCAACACAAAGAGCTGATCTCTCCAACACGACACACAGAACAGACTCATCACCATCATCATCATCATCATGATTAATCGAAAATCAATCATTAATTCTCTCGATGATTGATTAAAATTTTTTTATCAAATGCCCATCCGTAGTAGTAGTAGCAGTAGTAGTAGTAGTAGTAGTTGTAGTAGTTGTAGTAGTAGTAATATGTACTGTAAGGGGGCAGCATGTAGAGATTGAACAAAAGGGGCCCCACGACCGACCCCTGAGGAACCCCACAGGTCAGGGCCATGTGGCCTGAGATGTGACCTGAATACCCAGACCCTCAGATGCCCTGGGGGAGGTTCTGAGGGTCGTGTCTCAGGGCTGAGGTGAGTTCTGAGGTGGGTTCTGAGGTGGGTTCTCAGAGCTGTGGTGGGTTCTGTGGTGGGTTCTGAGGAGGGTTCTGAGGTGGGTTCTGAGGTGGGTTCTCAGGGTTGTGGTGGGTTCTGAGACGGGTTCTGTGGTGGGTTCTGAGGCGGGTTCTGGTGTGGTGGGTTCTGTGGTGGGTTCTCAGGGTTGTGGTGGGTTCTGAGACGGGTTCTGTGGTGGGTTCTGAGGCGGGTTCTGTGGTGGGTTCTCAGGGTTGTGGTGGGTTCTGTGGTGGGTTCTGAGGCGGGTTCTGTGGTGGGTTCTGAGGCGGATTCTGTGGTGGGTTCTGTGGTGGGTTCTGTGGGGGTTCTGTGGTGGGTTCTGAGGCGGGTTCTGTGGTGGTTCTGGTGGGTTCTGAGGCGGGTTCTGTGGTGGGTTCTGAGGTTGGGTTCTGAGGCGGGTTCTGAGGCGGGTTCTGAGGCGGGTTCTGTGGTGGGTTCTGAGGCGGGTTCTGTGGTGGGTTCTGAGGCGGGTTCTGTGGTGGGTTCTGAGGCGGATTCTGTGGTGGTTCTGTGGTGGGTTCTGAGGCGGGTTCTGTGGTGGGTTCTGAGGCGGATTCTGTGGTGGTTCTGGTGGGTTCTGTGGTGGGTTCTGGGGTTCTGTGGTGGGTTCTGTGGTGGGTTCTGAGGCGGGTTCTGTGGTGGGTTCTGAGGTGGGTTCTGAGGCGGGTTTCTGAGGCGGGTTCTGAGGGGGTTCTGTGGTGGGTTCTGAGGCGGGTTCTGTGGTGGGTTCTGAGGTGGTTCTGTGGTGGGTTCTGTGGTGGGTTCTGAGGTGGGTTCTGTGGTGGGTTCTGAGGCGGATTCTGTGGTGGGTTCTGTGGTGGGTTCTGAGGTGGGTTCTGTGGTGGGTTCTGAGGATTCTGGTGGGTTCTGTGGTGGTTCTGAGGTGGGTTCTGTGGTGGGTTCTGAGGCGGGTTCTGTGGTGGGTTCTGAGGTGGGTTCTGTGGTGGTTCTGAGGTTCTGTGGTGGGTTCTGAGGCGGGTTCTGTGGTGGGTTCTGAGGGGGTTCTGTGGGTTCTGAGGGTTCTGTGGTGGGTTCTGAGGTGGGTTCTGAGGTGGGTTCTGAGGTGGGTTCTGTGGTGGATTTAATCGTTCTGCTTTTGTGTTTTTCACAGTTTCCTCAAACGCTGCTGTGAAATGGAT
>NW_026571473.1:42145370-42160370 GCF_026225935.1 Boleophthalmus pectinirostris
GTTTTTAGGAGAAGCAGGAGGAGAATGAGCTCCGGGCCTTGGCTCCACCGAGTCCGGCTCAGATCCAGGCTCTGGACCGAGCCGTGACTCAAACCGCCCAAAACTACGGCCTCTCGGACCTGGACCTCCAGAGCAGAACCAGAGCTGTGGAGCTGATGGAGAGGACCATCCAAGCACAGCTCCCAGGTACTGGACTGGACTGGGACTGGACCAAGACTGGACTGGGACTATACCAGGACTGAACTGGGACTATATCAGGACTGGACCGGGACTGGACCAGGACTGGACTGGGACTATACCAGGACTGGACCGGGACAGTACTGGACTGTTTTGCTGTTTTATTTGGAGTGAGTCTAAAGTGTGGCTCTTCAGGCTGCTCCCTGCGGATGTACGGCTCCAGTTTGACGCGTTTCGCTTTTAAAACTTCTGACATCAACATCGACGTCACCGTTCCCCCAAACGTGAGTCTGAAGAACACCTGCACCTGTACGCACCTGCATGCACCTGTATGTACCTGTACACACCTGTATGCACCTGCATGCACCTGTATGTACCTGTACACCTGCATGCACCTGTACACCTGCATGCACCTGCATGTACCTGTACACACCTGTATGCACCTGCATGCCCCTGTATGTACCTGTACACCTGCATGCACCTGTACACACCTACATGCACCTGTACACCTGCATGCACCTGCATGCACCTGTATGTACCTGCATGCACCTGTATGTACCTGTACACCTGCGTGCACCTGTACACCTGCATGCACCTGTATGTACCTGTACACCTGCATGCACCTGCATGCACCTGTATGCACCTGTATGCACCTGCATGTACCTGTACACCTGTATGCACCTGCATGTACCTGTACACACCTGTATGCACCTGCATGCACCTGTATGTACCTGTACACCTGCATGCACCTGTACACCTGCATGCACCTGTATGTACCTGTACACCTGCATGCACCTGTACACCTGTATGCACCTGCATGCACCTGTATGTACCTGTACACCTGCATGCACCTGTACACCTGCATGCACCTGCATGCACCTGTACACCTGCATGCACCTGTACACCTGCATGCACCTGTATGTACCTGTACACCTGCATGCACCTGTACACCTGTATGCACCTGCATGCACCTGTATGTACCTGTACACCTGCATGCACCTGTACACCTGCATGCACCTGCATGCACCTGTATGTACCTGTACACCTGTATGCACCTGTACACCTGCATGCACCTGCATGCACCTGTATGCACCTGTATGCACCTGTATGCACCTGTATGCACCTGTATGTACCTGTACACCTGCATGTACCTGTACGCACCTGCACGCACCTGCATGCACCTGTACACCTGCATGCACCTGCATGCACCTGTACACCTGTATGCACCTGCACGCACCTATACACCTGTATGCACCTGTACACCTGTATGCACCTGTACGCACCTGTACACCTGCGTGTTCTTTCTGTAGTGCTGACAGTGTTTCTGTCACAGATGACTCAGCCTGAAGTTCTCATCCAGGTTCTGGAGATCCTCAAGTCGAGCCGTGAGTCCTGCCTTTGTCTGCAAACCTTCCGGGTGTTCGGCTCGGTTTAACTCTAGATTTGTTTTTTTCAGCGGATTTCTCGGAGGTGGAGTCGGATTTTCACGCCAAAGTCCCGACTGTGTTTTGTCGAGACGTTCACAGGTACAACTCCAAGCGCTGTTGTGTCCTTGGGCAAAGCACTGGGAGGAAACAGTGGATAAACACACTTTATATACACTTTATATAAAAATATATTTGTTTATAAATTATATACATTAATATTTGTATATAAACATGTTTTTATATATCAACATATTCTGTACTTTATTCTGTTGTTCCTACAGTCGACTCGTGTGCAAAGTCAGCGGCGGAAACGACGTGGCCTGTCTCACGACCAATCACCTCGCAGCGCTGTCCAAACTCGAGCCGCGATTGGTTCCTCTGGTCCTGGCCTTCAGACACTGGGCCCGGGTAAGAACCAAGACCCGGACTGGACCCAGTTTGTTTCTTCTTCTCCTGTTCTGACGTGTTTGTTTCTTCTTCTTCTGTTCGTGTTGCAGCTGTGTCATATGGACCACCAGGCTGAAGGGGGCATCCCGTCGTACTCTCTGGCCCTCATGGTCATCTTCTTCCTGCAGCAGCGTCCTCGGCCCGTGCTGCCCGTTTACATCGGGCCCTGGGTGAGTCTGTGACCGTGGTTCTGGTGGTTCTGGTGGTTCTGATGGTTCTGATGGTTCTGGTTCTGTGTGTTTCAGATCTCTGGGTTTGAGCTGAAGCGTGTGGATGAGTTCCACCTCACGGGGATCTGTCAGGACGCCTTCGTGCGCTGGGAACACCGGCCCCCAAGCACTGACAGGAGCGACAGGAGCGACAGGACAGACAACCGGACTAAACCAGAACCGTCCCGGACCGAGCCGCACTCCTTTGAGGGTCTGGTGAGTCCTGATGGTCTCTACACGGGTTATTTCTGTTATTCTGCTGATTTACTGCCGTTTATGTTGTAATTACATTTAATAATAGTAATAACATTTAGAACATCACATTTAATTAAACAGTTTGAATCTTTTATGGATTATTTCTGATTCAGAGTTTTGTGTCAGTGACAGAAATTATTTTCAGTATTTTTTATCATCTATAATTTCTTTAAAAGCACGAAACTGATGATGACTCACAGGACTGAGAACCTGCATGGTTCCTCGCTTAAACCTGGTGTAAACCCGGTGTAAACCCGGTCTCTCTCCTCAGAGCTCCCTGGCCCTTTCGAGTCCGGACTCAGTCTAAACCCGGTCTAAACCTGGTCTCTCTCCTCAGAGCTCCCTGACCCTCTCGAGTCCAGACTCGGTCTAAACCCGGTCTAAACCTGGTCTTTCTCCTCAGAGCTCCCTGACCCTCTCGAGTCCGGACTCGGCCTGCGTGGGGCAGCTGTGGTTGGATCTGTTCAGGTTTTACACTCTGGAGTTTCCTCTGGAGGATTTCATCATCAGCATCAGAGTCCAAGAACAGCTGAGCCGCGAGGCCAAAGGCTGGCCCCGGCGCCGGCTCGCCATCGAAGGTACCACGCACAACCATGTACGACAACATACGACAACGTACGACAACATAAAACAACATACAACTACTGTACAACACACACACAGGTCAAAGCCCCGGCGCCGTTCGCCATCGAAGGTATCACAATATACACGATTATATACAACAAACAACAACATGTAACAACAACAAATAAATACTGTATAACACACACACACAGACGCACACACAGACGCACACACACGGTGACGTGACACACACACACGCACAGCTCCACTGAAGTCAGTTCTTTGAGATCAGAGTGTGTTTGTGCAGGTGAATTCAGACAGAGCAGTGCTTCAGTTAGCGTTTGTGTTTTCAGACCCGTTTGCGCTGAAGAGGAACGTGGCGAGGAGCCTGAACAGTCAGATGGTGTTCGAGTACGTCCAGGAGCGATTCAGAACCGCCTACAGGTACTTCGCCGAGCCGCAGAAGACCCCAAGAAAAACCCGAACCAGGACCCGACCAGAACCCGGCCACAACAGAACCAGGACCAAGGAGGAGGAGCCAAACCAGAGCGACGCCATCGACCGCCGACTCCAAAACCTGGGCCTAGACCAGGAGCCAGACCAAGACCAGAGTCGGACTGAGGAGCGAGTGAACGGACTGAACGAGAGTGAAGAAGAGGAGGAGGAAGAGGAGGAAGAGGAGGAAGAGGAAGAAGAAGAAGAGGAAGAAGAGGAAGAAGAAGAGGAGGAAATGTTCTACGAGTTTGACAAAATGATCTTCACCGGAGGAAAGGTGAGGCACAAAACTTCAGCTCTGATGTTTGTGTAAACTTCATGTCCTGTTAGTGGCCTGTTCACACTGTTAAGGCCTGTTCACATTGTTAAGGCCTGTTCAAACAGTTAAGGCCTGTTCACACAGTTAAGGCCTGTTCACACAGTTAAGGCCTGTTCACACTGTTAAGGCCTGTTCACACTGTTAAGGCCTGTTCACACTGTTAAGGCCTGTTCACACTGTTAAGGCCTGTTCAAACACTTAAGGCCTGTTCAAACAGTTAAGGCCTGTTCACACAGTTAAGGCCTGTTCAAACAGTTAAGGCCTGTTCACACAGTTAAGGCCTGTTCACACAGTTAAGGCCTGTTCACACTGTTAAGGCCTGTTCAAACACTTAAGGCCTGTTCACTGTTAAGGCTGTTCACACTGTTAAGGCCTGTTCAAACACTTAAGGCCTGTTCACACTGTTAAGGCCTGTTCACACTGTTAAGGCCTGTTCAAACACTTAAGGCCTGTTCACACTGTTAAGGCCTGTTCACACTGTTAAGGCCTGTTCAAACACTTAAGGCCTGTTCACACTGTTAAGGCCTGTTCACACTGTTAAGGCCTGTTCACACTGTTAAGGCCTGTTCACACTGTTAAGGCCTGTTCATACTTCATAAGAACATAAGAACTTTGTTCTTGTTCTTGAGGTGATAAGAACAAGAACAAAGTTCATGTGGGCTCTGACATTTCATACTTCTGCCCGCCCCCACGATCTGCCCCGCCCCCACGATCTGCCCCGCCCCCAAGATCTGCCCCGCCTCCACGATCTGCCCCGGCCCCAAGATCTGCCCTGACCCTGTGTTTACATTGTGTTTACGTTGTGTTTACGTTGTGTTTACGTTGTGTTTGCGTTGTGTTTACGTTGTGTTTACGTTGTGTTTACGTTGCGTTGTGTTTGCCTTGTGTTTACGTTGTGTTTGCCTTGTGTTTGCGTTGTGTTTGCGTTGTGTTTGCGTTGTGTTTGCGTTGTGTTTACGTTGTGTTTACGTTGCATTGTGTTTGCCTTGTGTTTACGTTGTGTTTACGTTGTGTTTGCGTTGTGTTTGCGTTGTGTTTACGTTGTGTTTACGTTGCATTGTGTTTGCCTTGTGTTTACGTTGTGTTTGCGTTGTGTTTGCGTTGTGTTTGCGTTGCCTTTACGTTGTGTTTACGTTGTGTTTGACGTGTGCTCTCTACAGCCCCCGGTGGTGGTGTGCAGCATCTGTAAACGTGACGGACATCTTAAAGACGAGTGTCCCGAGGATTTTAAAAAGATCGAACTGAAACCTCTTCCTCCGATGAACGAACGCTTCAGAGAAATCCTGGACGGGCTGTGCCGCCTCTGCTACCGTAAGATTCTTTTATATAAACGTAAATATATCATCTGTATGTGTGCGTGTATAATCTGTGTGTGTGTATAATGTGTGTGTGTGTATAATCTGTGTGTGTGTGTCTAATCTGTGTGTGTGTATAATCTGTGTGTGTGTATAATCTGTGTGTGTGTATAATGTGTGTGTGTATAATCTGTGTGTGTGTATAATCTGTGTGTGTGTGTATAATATATGTGTGTGTATAATATATGTGTGTGTATAATCTGTGTGTGTCTAATCTCTGTGTGTGTGTATAATATATGTGTGTGTGTATAATCTGTGTGTGTGTATAATATATGTGTGTGTATAATATATGTGTGTGTATAATCTGTGTGTGTGTATAATCTGTGTGTGTGTGTATAATATATGTGTGTGTATAATCTGTGTGTGTGTCTAATCTGTGTGTGTGTATAATATATGTGTGTGTATAATCTGTGTGTGTGTATAATATATGTGTGTGTGTATAATATATGTGTGTGTGTATAATATATGTGTGTGTATAATATATGTGTGTGTATAATCTGTGTGTGTGTCTAATCTCTGTGTGTGTGTAATCTGTGTGTGTGTCTAATCTGTGTGTGTGTATAATATATGTGTGTGTGTATAATCTGTGTGTGTGTATAATATATGTGTGTGTATAATATATGTGTGTGTATAATCTGTGTGTGTGTCTAATCTGTGTGTGTGTATAATCTGTGTGTGTGTATAATATATGTGTGTGTGTATAATCTGTGTGTGTATATAAAGTGTGTGTGTGCTTCCTCCTGTCAGATGAACTTTCGCCGACGCCGGTGGAGCAGCAGAGGCGTGAGCAGATCCTCCTGTCGCTCGAGAGGTTCATCCGTAAAGAGTTCAACGGTAAAAACTGAGCAAAAAACAAGAGAGAAAAAAACTTTAAAAACGAGAAAAAGGAACGACAGCGACAAACACGAGTCTGGACCTAAAACAGCAGAGCCACAGATTGGGCCCATATTTGCCGTTATTTAGTTTTGTCCGATTTGATGCGGATTTTAATACTTTAATATTTCAATGTTTTTATTTTTATTTTGCGTGTGTGTGTCTGTGTGTTGTTGATCTAAAGTGTGTGTGTGTGTTTTTCAGATAAAGCTCAGTTGTGTCTCTTTGGTTCGTCTAAAAACGGCTTCGGGTTCAGAGACAGTGACTTGGACATCTGCATGACTCTAGAGGGCCACAGCACGGCCGAGGTGAGGGGCGGGGCTAGAGGGAGGGGCGGGGCTAGGGGAGAGGGGCAGGGCCATGGGGAGGGGCGGGGCTAAGAAACCGAGGTAATTTAAGTTCAGGGAGTTTTTTGTTTTGAAATGTCCCAGATTTTTTATTTTTTACACACAAATTCCTGTTTTTGTTTTTAACAGAACCTGAACTGTAAAGACATCATCGAGAGTTTGGCCAAAGTCCTGAAGAAACACACAGGTGAGATCCTGGTCTGAACCTGGTCTAGAACTGGTCTACAGAGTCCAGACTGAAACCACTTTGGTCTCTGGTCTCTGATCTGGTCTGGGTTGTAAATCCTGGTCTGGTTCTAGGTCTGAGGAACATTCTGCCCATCACCACGGCCAAAGTTCCCATCGTGAAGTTTGAGCATCGCCAAAGCGGCCTCGAAGGCGACATCAGTCTCTACAACACTCTGGTGAGGGAGGGCATCTGGCTGAATGAGGGAGGGCATCTGGCTGAATGAGGGAGGGCATCTGGCTGAATGAGGGAGGGCATCTGGCTGAATGAGGCTTTTTAATGCTCTGTCTGTGAAACATGTTGTATAAATAAACTCTACTTCTTACTAAAATGTGGGAGGGCATCTGACTTAGTCTCATTTATATTCTGTGTAAACATATTTACTGTTCATAAAGACATTCAGTCCTGGTTCAGACCTGGTTTAATCCTGATTCTGCTTCTGGTCTGGTCCTGACCCTGGTTCTGGTTCTGACCCTGGTTCTGGTTCTGGTTCTGGTTCTGGCCCTGGTTCTGGTCCTGACCCTGGTTCTGGTCTTTCAGGCTCAGTATAACACTCGGATGTTGGCGACGTACGCGGCTCTCGACCCCAGAGTCCAGCTGCTCGGATACACCATGAAAGTGTTCGCCAAGGTACAAGTACACGCAGTACACAGAGTACACGCAGTACACAGAGTACACACAGTACACAGAGTACACGCAGTACACATAATTTACAGAGTACACACTCAGTGTGGGAGCCTAAACTCAGTTTTGTAGTTTTTTTAATTATTGAGATAATTATTCTTATTTAGTTTGATTTAATATTTACTTAAAATGCATAATTTTTGGTGTTTTGGTAATTCTTTATGGTTATCATGATTATTTGTTGATTTTTACAAAATAATTTGATCTATGTATATTTTTCTTCCAATTAATTATTGCTAATGTTAATCATAAGTTTAGTAAGTTTAGTAATGTTTATTTTTTTTATTATTTTGTGGTCTGTGGCTCCTTATTTGAGATGTGTGCAGGTGCACCAGGAGAGGGTGGAGTGTAGTAGAGAGAGGTGACAGTTTTTTTACCTCCTGTCACCTGTACATTAAAGTTCCCCTTTTTTTGTTTGTATTTGTGTGTCCTAATACTGTGAATCCCCAGTAAAGAGTTTTTAAACTGCACTTGGGTCACTTTCTGTGGATTCTTTTATTTTTGAGGCATTTTAAAAGGTGGAACAAGGTGCGCAAAGCGTCAACTCTGGCTTCACAAATGTTTGGACCTTACACCTTACACAGTACATGGAGTACACACAGTACACAACAAAACGCGGAATACACATATACAGTACATGAATTATACACAGTACATGGCACCTATTGTGGGTACGATGTGTACACACACAGTACATGGAGTACACACACATCACACACATCACACACATCACACATTTATACAGTTTATAATCACATTTATACATCTATAATATCATGTAGTGTAAATGTGTTTTTCTCACAGAGGTGTGACATTGGAGACGCCTCCAGGGGGAGCCTGTCATCCTACGCCTACATCCTGATGGTGCTGTACTTCCTCCAGCAGAGAACACCACCAGTCGTGCCCGTTCTCCAGGAGGTACCTGGTTCCATTCCCTCTTTTCCCTGACATTAAATGCATAATTACAGTGGGTGGGCAATAATTATAGTGATGTGTGCAGATGTATGACGGCACGGTGGCGCCTCAGAAAATGGTGGACGGATGGAATGCCTTCTTCTGCGACGACCTGCAAGAACTGGTCTGTATCCAGGGTTTAGATCTGGTTTAGTCCTGTTTTAGTCCTAGTTTAGTTCTGTAACAGTACTCTGCATGTTCTCATAGCGGCGGCGTTTAGTGGAGCAGCCGTTAAACTCCGAGCCTGTGGGGGCGCTGTGGCTCGGCCTGCTGCGCTTTTACACTGAAGAGTTTGATTTTAAAGAACACGTGATCAGCATCAGACAGAAGAAACGCCTCACCACCTTCGAGAAGCAGTGGACCAGCAAGTGCATCGCTATAAGAAGGTACGACCCCTGACCCCCGCACGACCCCTGACCCCTGACCCCCGACCCTGACCCCGACCCCTGACCCCGCACGACCCCTGCACGACCCCTGACCCCCCCGCACGACCCCTGACCCCCGCACGACCCCTGACCCCTGACCCCCGCACGACCCCTGACCCCCCGCACGACCCCTGACCCCCGCACGACCCCTGACCCCCGCACGACCTCTGACCCCTGAAAATGAAGTGGTAGTTTCCAAGTTCTCAGTTCTTTTTCCTTTAGTTCAGTCGAGATTGGCATTTCAAGGACTGAAATGATCCAAATGGTTCTAGTGAAGGTGTGTGGACTTTAAAAACACAGTGAAGCACTTCCTGTATGACCACATGATGACATCACAAGGTGGAACAGTGTTTTCAGTTTGAGGGTTTGTGTGTTAAACACAACTCCAGGTGTGATAATGGTGTAAAACTCTTGTGTTTTCATGTTTTTGTGTTTCAGATCCGTTCGACTTGAACCATAACCTCGGCGCCGGAGTCTCGCGGAAAAGTAAAACACAAATAAAATAAATAAATATACAGAGATTTGTGTAAAAAATATAAATATATTTATTTATATTTCAACCAAACTCCTGTTTGTGTTTCAGTGACAAACTTCATCATGAAAGCGTTTATAAACGGCAGGAAGCTGTTTGGGACGCCGTTCTACCCCCCACCGGGCTCCGAAGTGGTACGTGCCCAGACCTGGTTTAGTCCTGGTTTAGTCCTGGTTTAGTCCTGGTTTAGTCCTGGTTTAGTCCTGGTTTAGTCCACCACATTCACCTGTCCTTCACCTGTCCTTCACCTGTCATTCACCTGTCATTCACCTGTCATTCACCTGTCCTTCACCTGTCATTCACCTGTCCTCCTCCTGTCATTCACCTGTCATTCACCTGTCCTCCTCCTGTCCTTCACCTGTCATTCACCTGTCATTCACCTGTCCTCCTCCTGTCATTCACCTGTCTGCCTGTCATTCACCTGTCATTCACCTGTCCTTCACCTGTCATTCACCTGTCCTTCTCCTGTCATTCACCTGTCCTTCACCTGTCATTCACCTGTCCTTCACCTGTCATTCACCTGTCATTCACCTGTCATTCACCTGTCATTCACCTGTCCTTCACCTGTCCTCCTCCTGTCATTCACCTGTCTTTTGCCTGTCATTCACCTGTCATTCACCTGTCCTTCACCTGTCATTCACCTGTCTTTTGCCTGTCATTCACCTGTCCTTCACCTGTCATTCACCTGTCTTTTGCCTGTCATTCACCTGTCATTCACCTGTCCTTCACCTGTCATTCACCTGTCTTTTGCCTGTCATTCACCTGTCCTTCACCTGTCATTCACCTGTCCTTCACCTGTCATTCACCTGTCATTCACCTGTCCTTCACCTGTCATTCACCTGTCCTTCACCTGTCACCTGTCATTCACCTGTCTTTTGCCTGTCACCTGTCATTCACCTGTCCTTCACCTGTCATTCCTGTCTTTTGCCTGTCATTCACCTGTCTTTTGCCTGTCATTCACCTGTCATTCACCTGTCCTTCACCTGTCATTCACCTGTCCTTCACCTGTCCTCCTCCTGTCATTCACCTGTCTTTTGCCTGTCATTCACCTGTCATTCACCTGTCCTTCACCTGTCATTCACCTGTCTTTTGCCTTCCTTCACCTGTCATTCACCTGTCTTTTGCCTGTCATTCACCTGTCATTCACCTGTCCTTCACCTGTCTTTTGCCTGTCATTCACCTGTCTTTTGCCTGTCCTTCACCTGTCATTCACCTGTCTTTTGCCTGTCATTCACCTGTCATTCACCTGTCATTCACCTGTCATTCACCTGTCATTCACCTGTCTTTTGCCTGTCATTCATTCACCTGTCTCCTGTCATTCACCTGTCATTCACCTGTCATTCACCTGTCATTCACCTGTCATTCACCTGTCTTTCAGGATTATTTCTTCGACTCGAAGGTCCTCACAGACGGGGAGTTGGCGCCGAACGATCGCTGCTGCCGAATCTGCGGCAAAATCGGCCACTACATGAAAGACTGTCCCAAGAGACGCCGGTAACTGCCCCCAACTACCTCCAACTGCCCCCAACTGCCCCCAACTACCTCCAACTGCCCCCAACTGCCCCAACTACCCCCAACTACCCCAACTACCCCAACTGCCCCCAACTGCCCTGCCCCAACTGCCCCAACTGCCCCCAACCCCCAACTGCCCCCAACTGCCCCCAACTACCCCAACTGCCCCCAACTACCCCCAACCCCCAACTACCCCAACTACCCCAACTGCCCCCAACTGCCCCCAACTACCTCCAACTGCCCCCAACTGCCCCCAACTGCCCCCAACTGCCCCCCAACTACCCCCAACTGCCCCAACTACCCCAACTACCCCAACTGCCCCCAACTACCCCCAACTACCCCCAACTGCCCCAACTACTGCCCCAACTGCCCCCAACTACCTCCAACTGCCCCCAACTACCCCAACTGCCCCCAACTGCCCCCAACTGCCCCCAACTACCCCAACTGCCCCAACTGCCCCCAACTACCCCAAACTGCCAACTGCCCCCAACTGCCCCCAACTACCCCCAACTGCCCCCAACTACCTCCAACTACCCCAACTGCCCCAACTGCCCCAACTGCCCCAACCCCAACTGCCCAACTACCCCCAACTGCCCCAACTGCCCCAACTGCCCCCCAACTACCCCCAACTACCCCCAACTGCCCCCAACTGCCCCAACTACCAACTGCCCCAACTGCCCCAACTACCCCAACTGCACCTAACTACCAACCCCAACTGCCCCCAACTGCCCCAACTACCCCCCCAACTACCCCCAACTGCCCAACTCCCCCAACTGCCCAACTACCCCAACTGCCCCAAACCCCCAACTGCCCCCAACTGCCCCAACTACTGCCCCAACTGCCCCAACTGCCCCAACTCCCCCAACTGCACCTAACTACCCCAAGAGACGCTGGTAACTGCCCCTAACTAACCCATCACCCATGTGACTAACTTTGCCTGAAGGGCCGCCCCCTTTCAGCCTTGACCACTGCTGGAGTTGACCTCTGACCTCTGACCTCTGACCTCAGGGTGAAGAAGAAGGACGGCGAGAGCGTCGAGGACAGAGACGAAGAGCAGAGACGATGTTTCCAGTGCGGAGACGCTGGACACGTGAGACGAGACTGTCCGGACTACAGACCCACGAAGACCAGAGCCCCAGGACCCCAGGGTGAGAACTGGACCAGGACTGAAACGGGTCTATGACGGAACTGAACCAAAGCCAAAATGTTCAGATTACAGCATTAAACTTACAGGCTCAAAAATACTTGGTAAAAACATGGATTCTTTCTGTAACTGGGCTCGCCTCTGCACAGATCTGACCTGTAACATGAGAGCTTTAATTCCAAAGAAAAATTATTTAAGTCTGAATCAAACTTCGGCAAACGCTCGTTGTGTCGTCCTTCTGACGCGTCGATCCGGACGATCCGGTCCTGGTCCTGGTCCAGTCGTGTCTCGGGACTTTGATCCACGTCTCTTTGGATTTGTGAGCAGGATGCGGGAGTGAGCTGAGCTTTTGTCTTCTCCCTCCTCCTCCTCAGCTCACAGACGGAAAGTGTGACGAGACGATTCTCCAGCCGCTGCACAACAATTATCATCAGAACCACTGCGGGTTCAAAAAGTCTGGATGGTTTTGTGTCCGTGGAGGAACCACAAACCCAGACGACAGAAAAGTTTGTGTTTTCTTCCCAAAGACGTAAATACGTTTGCGCGCCTGTCGTCAGGAGGTCTTAGTCCAAGTCCGGACTAAACCCGGTCTTCAGGAGGTCTTAGTCCAATTCTGGACTAAACCTGGTCTTGTTTCCACAGGAGGTCTCCCGGTCCAGAGGAGCTCCCAGTCCATCTCTGTGAACCAAGACGGACGAAGCAGAAACAACTCTGAGTGTGTGAGTAGAACCAGGACTGAACCAGGTCTGAACCAAGACTAAACCAGGACTGAATCAGGACTAAACCAGATCTGAACCAGGACTAAATCTCTCTGTGGTTTCAGTCGGACAGCCGTCAGACTCCGCCCACTCTGCCTCAGAGCTCCTCCCCTCAGGCTTACAAAGCCCCGCCCCTCCAGCAGATGGCGCTGTTGGGGTTTCCTCCGCCTCTGGGGCAGTGGCCTCAGTTCAAACTCAACGACCCGAGCATCATCTTCGCTCAGCCGGCGCCACGAGGGGCGGGGCCTAGAGCGGCGGCGCCTCGAGGGCCGGCGCCAAGAGGGGCAGGGCCTCAGAACGCCAAACCAGGTACTGCACCTTTAAATCAAACGTGTTTGTGTCTCTGTGGTTCTCATCTCTAACGAGTGAGAATCTGAAAAAAACGCTTCAAAGTACACACTCCTAAGTACACGCTCTGAAGTACACGCTCTGAAGTACACGCTCTGAAGTACACGCTCTGAAGTACACGCTCCGAAGTACATGCTCCGAAGTACATGCTCCGAAGTACACGCTCCGAAGTACACGCTCCGAAGTACACACTGCGAAGTACACACTGCGAAGTACACACTCCTAAGTACAGGCTCTGAAGTACACGCTCTGAAGTACACGCTCCGAAGTACACACTGCGATGTACACACTGCGAAGTACACACTGCGAAGTACACGCTCTGAAGTACACGCTCTGAAGTACTCTAACCAAAGTACACACTCTAAAGTACTCTAATCCAAGTACACACTCTGAAGTACTCTAACCGAAGTACACACTCTGAAGTACACACTCTGAAGTACTCTAACCGAAGTACACACTCTGAAGTACTCACTGCGAAGTACACACTCTGAAGTACTCTAACTGAAGTACACACTCTGAAGTACTCTACCCTAAGTACACACTCTGAAATACTCTAACCGAAGTACACACTTCGAAGTACTCTAACCGAAGTGCACACTCCGAAGTACTCTAACTGAAGTACATGCTCGGAAGTACTCTAACTGAACTACATGCTCGGAAGTACTCTAACCGAAGTACACGCTCTGAAGTACTCTAACCGAAGTACACGCTCTGAAGTACTCTAACCGAAGTACACGCTCGGAAGTACTCTAACTGAAGTACACGCTCGGAAGCACGTGCTTTGAAGTACGTGCGCCTAAGTACATGCTTCAAAGTACTTGCTCTGAAGTACTTGTTCAGAAGTACGCGCCCTGAAGTTTACACTCCAAAGTACACGGTCTTAAGTGCACGCTACAAAGTGCACACTCCGGAGTACAAATACCAAAGTACGTATTCCAAAGTACGATTTCCGAAGTACAAGTTTCGAAGTACGTGCTTCGAAGTAAACGCTTCGAAGTAAACGCTTCGAAGTACGTGCGCCTAAGTACATACTTCAAAGTACTTGCACTGAAGTACACGCTCTTAAGTGCACTCTCTGAAGTACTCGCCCTGAAGTTTACGCTCTGAAGTACAAACACTTACGTGCACTCTCCGAAGTATGTTCTCTGAAGTACTCTCTCTGAAGTACATGCTCCAAAGTACACGGTCTTAAGTGCACGCTACGAAGTGCATACTTTGGAGTACACACACCAAAGTACGCTCCGCTCTCCGAAGTACGTTCTCCAAAGTACGAGTACAAGTACAAAGTACAAGCTTCGAAGTACACACTCTGAAGTACATGTTCCAAAGCACAAACTATGAAGTGCGCTCTCTGAAGTACACGCTCTGAAGTACACGCTCTGAAGTACAGTCCGGTTGTCTCCTGTCTCCGCAGACTCTGGACAGCTGCATGGTCCTCCTCCTCCAGCCGCTCGTCTGTGGGAGCACCACAAACCACCACAGTACGCCCCCTCCTGGAGATACCCGGTACCACACCCGTACATCCAAAACTCACCAGGATTCCACCAGCAAGGTATCAACAAATACTACTACTACTACTACTACTACTACAACTACGACTACAACTACGACTACTACTATGACTGCAAGTACTTTTACTTTAACAGTGTTCACTCCGCAGATTCTCTGAGTGACACATGTGAAGATAAAACAGTGAAGAGCTCAGAATTACAGGTTTTTAAAAAACAGCCTCCACCCTTTAGTTTGCTCCACTTTTTGGCTTGGTCACTGCTCTGACCCTGAGGCTGTTAAGAGAAAACCATTTCAGGGACTTCATCCTGAATCTCAGAGAAGGACGAAGGTTTTGAGCACAAAAGAAAGGGTGGACACAATCTAAAGGGTGAACACGAAGCAAAGGGTGAACACGAAGCAAAGGGTGGACACTCAGGGCTTGATTAAAGTATAAAAAC
>NW_026571473.1:42167870-42170370 GCF_026225935.1 Boleophthalmus pectinirostris
TGTGTGTTCTTGTTTGTTTTTCGCAGACACAGAGAAGAACCATGCAGCTGCTCAGAGCCACAGCCTCAGAGACTTTGAACAGGTCTGAACTCATTTCACCACATCAAGTCTGTGAAAGAAAGAAACAGAAGAGAGAAAGAAAGTCAGAGAGAGAGAGAGAGAGAGAGAGAGACAGAGAGAGAGAGAGAGAGAGAGAGAGAGAGAGAGAGAGAGAGAGAGAGAGAGAGAGAGAGAGAGAGAGAGAGAGAGAGAGAGAGAGAGAGAGAGAGAGAGAGAGAGAGAGACAGAGAGAGAGAGAGAGAGAGAGAGAGAGAGAGAGAGAGAGAGAGAGAGAGAGAGACGAGAGAGAGAGAGAGAGAGAGAGAGAGAGAGAGAGAGAGAGAGAGAGAGAGAGAGAGAGAGAGAGAGAGAGAGAGAGAGGAGGGGGGGGGGGAGGAGAGAGTTAAACAAGTTTGACTTCATTCCATCAAATCACGAGTAAAAATGTGAAATCTTCAAACGTTAGACTGAAGGTGGGACCTGAGGGACTCTGGGGGACCTGAGGGACCTGAGGGACTCTGAGGGACCTGAGGGACCTGAGGGACCTGAGGGACCTGAGGGACCTGAGGGACTCTGGGGGACCTGAGGGACCTGAGGGACTCTGAGGGACCTGAGGGACCTGAGGGACTCTGAGGGACCTGAGGGACTCTGAGGGACCTGAGGGACCTGAGGGACCTGAGGGACCTGAGGGACCTGAGGGACCTGAGGGACCTGAGGGACCTGAGGGACCTGAGGGACCTGAGGGACCTGAGGGACTCTGAGGGACCTGAGGGACCTGAGGGACTCTGAGGGACCTGAGGGACTCTGAGTCCTGAGGGTCGGTGACGTCACCACAGAGTTCAGCTCCAAATGAAGCTCATTGAGGCCAGCGGTCTCAACGGCCTATTTGGAGCTCAGGTCCATTTGTGGAAAAAACAAAATGATTCATGGACAAAATGTTAAAATAAAAACCCAGTATTTACATTCATTTACATTATGAAAGTCAAAAAAACAGAAATCCCACTTCAGCTGCGCTCGGTCGTCATCATTTTCCAGGAGTTTACCTTTAAATTTCTTTTACACACAGATAATGAGTCAGACTCTTTAATATCATTGTGTCACTCAGGAGGGTCCAAACTTTTTTCATCAAGGGCCACATTTCTAAACACAGATGAAGCAGAGGGCCGATCGAGGGCCGGTCGAGGGCCGGTCGAGGGCCGGTCGAGGGCCGGTCGAGGGCCGGTCGAGGGCCGGTCGAGGGCCGGTCGAGGGCCGGTCGAGGGCCGTACACTGGGGCTGAATACAGTGAATGATTAAAATATGTGCATGTTTACCACGTTAGAATGACCTTTTATTCACGCTACAATCCTTAAAATCACACACTAAATATCATTATTATTATTATTTATCAAGGTAGATTTAAAAAAAAAAAAAAAAACTTGCAGTAAATGTTTATTTTTAATTGATGCAGGGTAATTTGGGCCAATTCAAAGTTTGGACATGTCTGATCTAGATCATTCATATTTGTGGACAGACACTAGAGCTGCGACATTTTAATTTCCTAAATTTTCTTTTCAAAAGACACTTTTTCTTTGCATTGTGTTGATGAGAGGACGAGTTCAGTGGGCGAGTTCACACAATCGACACACAATCCAGAAAGAGTCAAAACCAAAATCACACTCAGCTCTTTCAAAAGCATCTGTCATTTTCTCTACAAAGTTTAAAATGTCCACAGACGTGGTTTTGTTTTTCTACAGCCAAACTGTGAGTTTCTAACTTGTCATTCTTTTATTCTACTACATACTTCTAAATTTATATTTATATATTTAGGGTTAGAGTTTTCATATTTAGAGTTTTCATATTTAGAGTTTTCATATTTCTGTTTAATAGAGTCTAAATCCTGCTTCCTCTTCGGTTTGTGTCGGTCCAGTTTATTTGACAACTGCGCCCTCTGCTGGACACACAGTGCAGCTCCTCAAAGTCTTTATATTTTTATATTTCAGACTAAAACAAACTGATCACATGAAGTGTAAATGGAGCAGAACAGTTTAAATCAGGCTAAAAACCGTCGCTGTTTGTGATAATGTGATGATAATAATATTATGAAACATTTTCACGTTCACTCCGACTCAGGTCGACCAGACTCGAGGCTCCCCTCAGACCACAGGCTGTAGACAGAATATTTATATTTATATTTATACATTTATACATGATAATTATATATTTATATTTTATGCAGCAGACATGACGACTTTACTTTTACCTGTACTCGAGTACTTTTACTTTAAAAGTGAATGTACTTTTACCCTTCTTTCTCTGTTCCTGTCTCTTCCTGTCTGCTCCTGCCTGCTCCTGTCTGCACCTGCCTGCACCTGCCTGCACCTGCCTGCTCCTGTCCTGATGTCAGGAGGCTGCCTGGGTTAATTTCTATTTTTATTCTGTCATTTGTTCTGTGTCTGTCTGAGGTCTGTGGACCCTGTGT
>NW_026571473.1:42180370-42202870 GCF_026225935.1 Boleophthalmus pectinirostris
TCCCCCGCAGGAGGCTCTGTCCCCCGCAGGAGGCTCTGTCCCCCGCAGGACGTTCTGTCCCCCGCAGGACGTTCTGTCCCCGCAGGAGGATCTGTCCCCCGCAAGAGGCTCTGTCCCCGCAGGAGGCTCTGTCCCCCGCAGGACGTTCTGTCCCCCGCAGGAGGTTCTGTCCCCGCAGGAGGCTCTGTCCCCCGCAGGAGGCTCTGTCCCCCGCAGGAGGCTCTGTCCCCGCAGGAGGCTCTGTCCCCGCCTCTGTCCCCGCAGGAGGCTCTGTCCCCGCTGGAGGCTCTGTCCCCCGCAGGAGGCTCTGTCCCCGCAGGAGGCTCTGTCCCTGCAGGAGGCTCTCTGCTCTGGAGCAGCTTCAGTGAGACTGATTCACTCTCGCTGTGTGAAGGTTTCACAGGTTTTTCCTTCCTGCTGCTGTCAGACTTTACAACAAACACTGTTCACACTGAACATGTACCAGTCAATCATAACCATGTGCAATTATTTTTAAGTCTATTTTTAAATTATTTTTAAGCTATTATTTATTATCTGTGTTACCTTTTCCTGCTGTTCTGTAATAGTGCGTTGCAACACTGGAATTTCCCCACTGTGGGACTAATAAAGGCAAATCTTATCTTATCTTATTTGTATGTTTATTTGTGTGTTTATTTGTGTGTTTGTTGGTTTGATGCAGAATGTTGAGCTGAATGTGCAGCTGCAGAGTCTGAAGAAAGATCTGGAGGAGAAAGAAAATCTGCTGCAACAGGCTCAGTGAGTCTTACAATATCAACAAATACACACACACACACACACACAACACACAACACACAACACACACACACACAACACACAACACACAACACACACACACACACAACACACACACACACAACACACACACACACAACACACAACACACACACACACACACAAACACTCACACACAAACAAACACTCTCACACACACACACACACACACACACACAACACACAACACACAACACACACACACACAACACACAACACACACACAACACACATACACACACACAAACACTCACACACAAACAAACACTCTCACACACACACACACACACACAAATGTATATACACATTAGTATATGTACTCACCAGTACATACTCACTAGTTTATACTCACTAGTATATATATTCACTAGTATATACTCACTAGTATATGTACTCCCTAGTATATACTCACTAGTATATGTACTCACTAGTACATACTCACTAGTATATGTACTCACTAGTACATACTCACTAGTATATACTCACTAGTACATGTACTCACTAGTATATGTACTCGCTAGTACATACTCACTAGTATATATGTACTCACTAGTACATACTCACTAGTACATACTCACTAGTATATACTTATTAGTATATGTACTCACTAGTATATACTCACTAGTGTATGTACTCGCTAGTACATACTCACTAGTATATGTACTCACTAGTATATACTCATTAGTATATGTACTCACTAGTATATACTCATTAGTATATGTACTCACTAGTATATATAAATATATATATATATATATATATATATATATATATATATATATATATATATATATATATATATAGCATAATACATATCAAATTATATAATGTTTTAAAGTATCGCCCTTTTTTCTGAAGTGCCACATTAGAGCTCTTGTCCAATCAAAATGCAGAGGAGCAGCAGCAGCGAGATGAAGCCACCAATCAGGTTCAAGCGTCTTTGGAGGCCCGCCTCCAACAACTGCAGCAGGTGAATAAGACTGAAGCTGATTGGGTGACAGGTGGGTGACAGGTGAGGTGGGTGACAGGGTTAAACATCTGTTTGTGTGACAGGAGCTGGAGCAGAGACGTCAGAGTGAGATGTCACAGCAGCGTCTGCACAAACAAGCTCTGGAGCATAAAGACAGGTGCCGCTTTGTAAACTTAATATTTATTTATTCTTTATTTCAGACACTGTTTTATTATTATTATTATTATTATTATTATTATTATTATTATTATTATTATTATTATTTAGTCCATAGTTAAAAAAGAAAGTTTAGGGGACTAACCCTTTGGTCTGTTTTTCAGAGTGATTTTGGAGCTGACGTCAGAAAAACTAAAACTTCAGCAGAAAATTCAGGAGCAAAACTCTGCAAGGAAAAGACCCCACTCCCCACAGGTACTACAAGTACTACAAGTACTACACAGTACAACAAGTACTACACAGTACAACAAGTACTACACAGTACAACAAGTACTACAAGCACTACACAGTACTGCAAGTACTACACGGTACTATACAGTGCTACAGCTTATTTGTACAGCACAACTTGTACACAAAGTAATTCAAAGTGCTTTACAGAATCAGAAAAACATTCAAATCACAATAATAATAATAATAATACGATTATTATTATTATTATTATTAGTAGTAGTAGTAGTAGTAGTAGTAGTATTATCAGTATTATTTACACAAAATATAAATAATCATCATAAAATTCAAAAGAGAAACATTCAATTCGAGAGAAAAGTGCAGAAAGAAAAATGAAAACATTTCAGTGAAACGCAGCAGAACAGAAACGAACAGAGTCACGGTCGAGTCACAGTCAACTCGAGTCGCGGTCGAGTCGAGTCGCGGTCGAGTCGAGTCACAGGTTCAGTCGAATCACAGGTCGAGTCGAGTCACAGGTTGAGTCACAGGTCGAGTCAAGTCACAGATTGACTCGAGTCACGGTTGAGTCACAGGTCAAGTCGAGTCACAGGTCGAGTCGAGTTGCAGGTTCTGGATGTTATGCAGCATCTCCCTGCTCGTTTGGACAGTGACAGGTCATCACAGGTCGTCACAGGTCGTCACAGGTCGTCACAGGAGTTAAACTTCCTGGAGACAAACGCAGGGACGAGTCTCTCAAGTCTGATTCTGACTTTTACATGTATGTCTGTTTCATGTGTGTGTCTGTACGTGTGTGTGTGTGTGTGTGTGTGTGTGTGCGTGTGTGTGTGTCTCTAAATCTTAAATATAAAGACCTCTTCCTCTAAACCCTTTTTCTTGTTTTTTTTTTTTTTTTTTTTTCTAGCGCGAGACTGAACAGAGGGACCACTCCGAGCTGAAGGTGAGACACTGCGCCCCCTGCTGGACTTTACACACAAATACACGCAGAGGGACCACTCTGAACTGAAGGTGAGACACTGCGCCCCCCTGCTGGACACTGCGCCCCCTGCTGGACACTGCGCCCCCCTGCTGGACACTGCACCCCCCTGCTGGACACTGCGCCCCCCTGCTGGACACTGCGCCCCCTGCTGGACTTCGCCCGTGTGATCGTTGTTCAGTTTTCATGAATCCTGTGGCCGAACACTGAAAGTCCAGAGAAAATCCGGTCTGTGGTTTTAATCCGAACAAACACGAAGAGCGCTCCTCGTGACCGCGCTCTGTCAGCGCGTGACCGCGCACTGCCGCATCCCTCTACGCGCACGCGCATCTTTCTGTCCGGAAAAGGCCGAATCAAACCCGAAGTCCACCCGAACCAAGGACTGGACCGTCTCGGATGCACCGCGGCCGTCTGTCCCCGGGATCAGGGCGCGTTTACGGCTTTGTGTTTGTGCCGTGGGCCTCAGCGGAGACACGCGGCTCCTCTGAGACGCGCGGGAGGAGGAGCATCTGTGGGCGGACAGACACCGCAGGAAACACCGCAGGAAACACCGCAGGAAACACCGCCGTTTCTCCGCGGGTGTCACTAGGACGGGGTCTTTGGCGCGCGGGTTTTTAGGGCAGATTTCGGACACCTGCGGTTATCGCTGTTGCGCGAGGAGCGGAACACGCACGAGCAGCGGGACACGCCGTTACGCGCGCGGAGAAAGACGCATCTTTGCCGTTTTTACGCCTTTACCATGAGCACGTGACCTGCGTTAGTTACATTAATGCAAACATTTAAAAATCATCGTTCTGATTTAGACACACACCTGGAGTATTTTAACACACACACAGACACACACACACACACACACACACAGGTCAGGAGGATGCAGGAGCGGTGTCGCGTGTGAAAATTTGTGAAGGTTACAGGTTAAGGGGTCAGTGTCGGGGTCAGGGGTCAGTGTCGGGGTCAGGGGTCAGCAGGATGCAGGAGCGGTGCCGCGTGTGTGCGCAGGTGCTGTGCGGCACACAGCGCAGGTGGCTGTTTCACTGCGGCGCCAGAGGCAGCCTGCAGGTGGCGCTGTGTCACGCCGTGGGCCGGGAGCTGCTCCGCGACGGTCGCTCCGAGTTCGTCTGCTCCAAATGCGCCTTCGTTTTGGAGCGAATGTTCCGCTGCGATACTGTGGTGCGCAGAGTGGTGGCGCTGTCCCTGGACACGGTGCACAGGCTCCTGCTGGAAAAGCACCGACTCAAGGACAGTGTGAGCCGGAAGTACCACAAGAACAACCCCGAGTCCGAGCCGGGACCCGAGCCTAGACCGGGGTCTGGGCCTGGACCTAGACTGGAGTCCAGTCCTGGGCCCGGACCAGAGTCCGAACCAGAACCTAGACCGGAGTCCGGACCTGCCGCAGACCAGCAGGTGCAGTACCTGCGGCTCGTGGAGGAGGACCTGTCTGAGCTGGAGTGGTGGGCGGAGTCAGAAGAAGACCACGCCCCCTGGCGCAAGTGCAGGGGCTGTGCGGCCCTGAGAGTCCCGGACTCGGACTATGAGGCGGTCTGTGGGGTCCCCCGTGGTTCGGGGCGCAGGAGCACCTCTTGTGGACCCCGAGTGAGGTCTGAGGAAACGAGGGGACCTCCAGAGACGGATTCCACACAGAAGACCTCTGGTCCTGGGCAGGAGCCACAGCGACGGGTCCCTAAAGCTCTGGAGGTCCTCACGGAGAAGAGACTCAGAGGGAGCAGGCTGCCGGTCCGGATCAGGACCAGATCTGAGACGCAGGAAGTCAGGTCTCAGACACAGGAAGTGAGGTCACAGATGCAGAACGTGATGTGGGCGGAGCTTGAGGAGATGAAGGACGACTGGAACGATGAATATGTTCAGTGTGGTCCCTTTAGGTTTCAACAGGTACTAAACCAGGACTAAACCAGGTCTAAGCTGTGACTAAACCGTGACTAACCCTGGTCTAACTTGGGCTGACCCGGTCTTGTGTCCAGAGGGTGCTGGAGGAGCAGAGTGGGCAGCTGAGTCACTGTGAGGTGACGTCAGAACAGTGTCTGAAGGAGCTCCAGGACGCCCAGAACCAGGTCCGGACTCTGCAGACCAAGATCCGGATCAGTGAGGACCGCAACAGGGTGAGTGCTCCTCAGATGCTCACAGGTTTCAGCCAACGGACCCTAAAGCCCTGAACCCTGACCAGATCTGGTTATGATCCTGGTCTTAACCCTCAGATCTGGTTTTGATCCTGGTTGTGTTGCAGATGCTGCAGAAGCGTCTCGGGGAGATGGAAGTTGAACTCAGAATCGTGCGAGAAGAAGCTCAGAATCAGGAGAGGAACCTGCAGAATCTGACAGACTCTCTGTGCTCCAAAGATCAGGAGGTAAAGACCGGGACCAGGACTAGATCAGGACTAGAGTGGAAGTAAACCAGGACTAAACCAGGACTAAACCAGGACTTCACCAGGACTAGAGCAGGTCTTACTCTCCTTTGGGTCACAGGTGGCAGATTTGCTTCGAGTTGTGGAGGATCAGAACCGAACGCTGTCGACCGGCCTCGCACAGGTGAGCTCTGATTGGTCTGTGTCACTGAGGGGGCAGGTCCGAGGGCTCTGATTGGTCTGTGTCACTGAGGGGGCAGGTCCGAGGGCTCTGATTGGTCTGTGTCACTGAGGGGGCAGGTCCGAGGGCTCTGATTGGTCTGTGTCAAAGGCCACATTTACATGATGTTTTCTTAATTCCAAATTAATATTTCTGAAATCAAATCTTCTCTTGGAGTTTCCATGGAAATAATAATGTTTTCTTGTTGTTTCATGTTAAACTGGTGAAATGTTTTTATTTAATGTGTCTGAGCGTCTGGACGTTGGGGAAGGTTCTGATTTTACAGAGACACGATGTGAAATGAAAACGTGAAACATCCAGGAAGAAATTCATTCATCTTTAAAATCAGAATAAACCAAACACTTACTTCACAATTAAGTTTAATTCCCAATAATAATTTTCATTAGGAATTAAGTGTTTACATGGACTTTTTAAAGCGGAATTCAGTTTTATTCAGAATTAAATTATTTTATTCATATTTAAAGCTTCTCGTGTAAATGTGGACACTGTAGTTTTATTTTTAATCCTCTGGACACTTTATTTTTCTGAAATAACTCGTTCTGATTGGTCGCTCACTGTTGCTTCTTCTCTGATTGGCCCAGGTAAACCCAGGTGACGCTGCTGCCGTCCAATCAGAGCTTTTCTCTCTTCAGCTGGCCTTAGACTCCGCCCACCGAGCCCTGAGGACCCGAGAGCGGACCGAAAAGGACCTGAGGGGGGCACTAGAGCGAGTCGAGTCCGACCTGAGGGGGGCGCTCCAGAGGGGCAGAGAGAGACTGCAGCACAACCAGGTCAGAGACCTGGACTAGCCCTGGTCTAGTCCAGGTCTTTTTGTAAAACCCACTGTTGTTTTATTTTGAAGGAGCTGGTCCAGATCCTGGATCAGACCCGGACTCATCTTAGGGACTCAGAGGAGCAGCTGAGGGACCAACAGAACCAGGTCAAGAGACTGAACCAGGATCATAACCAGATCATCGGGGATCTGAAGGAGAGGCTCAGACAAAAGGAGGAAATGGTCCAAGTACAAAAGGACCTTTTGGAGTCCACAGACCAGGACTCCCAGGTCCAGAAACTCAGACATGTCCTACAGGACCGAGAGCAAGACCTACAGGTGAACCAGGACTAAACCAGGACTAGACCAAGACTAGACCAGGACTGAACCAAGACTAGACCAAGACTAGACCAGGACTGAACCAGGACTAAACCAGGACTGAACCAGAACTAAACCAGGACTAGACCAGGACTGAACCAGGACTGAAATGGGTCTAACTCAGGTTTCTCTTCCAGAGGGTCTTGTTGGACCGGACTCGGTCTCTGGCTCAGTCTAAGGAGCTACAGGAGCTTCTGAGGGACAAAAACCAGGACCTTCAAACTCAGAAACAAGTTCTGCTCAGCAACCAGGAAACCATCAGGGTAAGAGCTTAGTCCTGCTTTAGTCCTGCTTTAGTCCTGCTTTAGTCCTGCTTTAGTCCTGCTTTAGTCCTGCTTTAGTCCTGCCTTAGTCCTGCTTTAGTCCTGCTTTAGTCCAGCTTTAGTCCTGCCTTAGTCCTGCTTTAGTCCTGCTTTAGTCCTGCTTTAGTCCTGCTTTAGTCCTGGTCTACTTTGGGTTTAGTTCTGGCTCAGTCCTGGGGCCTCATTTATAAAAACTGCGCAGGAGTTGTGGTAAGTTAGTGCGTACGTCTGTAGCTACGACAGGCGTGCGCCACGCAAACTCCATATTTAGAAAACCCACCGCACGCACCAAACCTGCAATCTTTGCTTTATAAATCCACCTGCAACTACAATTTGTGCACGTAAACCTACGTCACGTCACGCCCTCTCCACACCTCCACCTCACCATAAAAGGACAGACCACGCCCCCTCACACCTCCACCTCACCATAAAAGGACAGACCACGCCCCCTCACACCTCCACCTCACCATAAAAGGACAGACCACGCCCCCTCACACCTCCACCTCACCATAAAAGGACAGACCACGCCCTCTCCACACCTCCACCTCACCATAAAAGGACAGACCACGCCCCCTCACACCTCCACCTCACCATAAAAGGAGCAGGTAAAGTGACTGGTGAATGAGATTTCCCTAAACATGAGCCGATAATCAGACACGCGGGACAGAGGGAGGAGGAGGCTCCACGCGGCACCACGTGATCACGGCAAAGACTTTATTAAAGACTTTATTAAACTTTGTTTAATAAATAAACACAAAACTAAAAGTGACAACAATGACTCATCTGTTCATTTAATCATATTTCATAATATTTAGGCAGAACATCTTTGCAGTAAAGACCATGTGTTTTTTCACTGTTTCAAGAGTTTTATCGCTATATTTTTAAGTCTGTCTATGAAGTGTGTGAGGACTGGCCCTGTATTTATGCATATAAACATAGATACGTGCACGCGTTCATTAAATCAAAGTCTGGCTCCTGCTGTGTCCAAGGGAAGAGTTTTTCTCTCAGGTCGGGTCATTATTTCGTCCTCTGTGTTGGTCAGTCTGTGTTTTATAAAGTCTGTGGTCGTGGTGTGGACTGTGGGACTCTGCGCTACACCGAGTCCGGGAACGTGGCCGCGCTCGTGCACGAGTGTCAAATGTATAATATTGTGGAGAATAATGAGTGGAATAAACAGACCTGCTCCGTATTTTGTGAACCAAACACTTAAATGCACAAATCAGAAGGTAATTCTTCTATATACGTGGATTTTCTGATCAAACTCTTCCTCAAACTCTGTTCACTTCTGCTTCTCTCCACGAGTGTCACTTTTTCCCCGTGTCTCCAGACTTTGCGTAGAACTTACAGGAGGTTCCCAAGTTGGCGTAGAGTTAAGCAAAGAGCCACGCCTTAGGCGAGTTTTATAAATACCGCGGTTGGCGTAGGAAGCGCGCACGCATGGATTTTTGCGTAAGCAAGTTTTATAAATGAGGCCCCTGGTCTAACCCTGGTTCTCTTCAGTCCCTGGAGGTTCTGGTCCGGGGGCAGAGTCTGCAGGTGGAGCAGCTCAGGGACAGTCTGAGGAAGTCCGGACTAAAGGAAGAGCTGGTCCAGTCTGAGCTGAACCGGTCTTTATCTGAGCGGGACTCTGTGGTCCGAAGTCTCCAGGAAATCCTGCAAGAGAGGGACCAGGAAGTGCAGGTTTGCCTTCACAATAAGAGCCCACACTTTTGAATGTTCCATGTTAAAGCTTTAATTTTGTGACCTGCCAGGACCTGCGCTCATTTCTTTCCCAAAATCCTTTGCTCCCTGATGATGTCATGCACCAGCTCAAGCTCCGCCTCCAGCTCAAGGACCGCCTCCTACAGGAAGTGATGTCACAGCGGACACGACAGATCCAGGAACAGCAAGACCAGGTCCAAGAACTGACCCGGACCATCGACCAACGGGACCAGTACATCCAGGTACTGGTTTAGTCCCAGTTTAGACCTGGATTAGTCCTGATTTAGTCCCGGTTTAGACCTGGTTTAATCCAGACTTGGTTCCTCTTTCCTCACTTGCTTCCTTGTCTCCTCAGGACTTGTCTCCTCGTTTCCTGGAACTCTTAAAGGAACAAAGCGACACTCTGAAAGAGCTCCGCACACAGCTGAGCTCTGGACTAAACCCCGACCAGAACCTGGACCAGAACCCGGACGAGGATCTGGTCAAGGATGAGGTCTGGATTCTGAAGGAGCAGTTGAAGAAGACTCAGGAACATCAACACCAAACCCAGCAAGATCTAGAGGACAAAAACCACCTTGTAAAGGTACAGAAACCAGAACTAAACCAGGACTAAATCAGGACTAAACCAGGACTAAACCAGGACTAAATCAGGACTAAACCAGAACTAAACTAGAACTAAATCAGAACTAAACTAGGACTAAATCAGAACTAAACCAGAACTAAATCAGGACTAAACCAGGACTAAACCAGGACTAAACCAGAACTAAACTAGAACTAAATCAGAACTAAACCAGAACTAAATCAGGACTAAACCAGGACTAAATCAGGACTAAACCAGGACTAAATCAGGACTAAACCAGAACTAAACCAGGACTGAATCAGAACTAAACTAGGACTAAACCAGGACTAAACCAGAACTAAACCAGGACTAAACCAGGACTAAATCAGGACTAAACCAGGACTAAACCAAAACTAAACCAGAACTAAACTAGGACTAAATCAGAACTAAACCAGAACTAAATCAGGACTAAACCAGGACTAAACCAGAACTAAACTAGAACTAAATCAGAACTAAACCAGAACTAAATCAGGACTAAACCAGGACTAAACCAGAACTAAACTAGAACTAAATCAGAACTAAACCAGAACTAAACCAGGACTAAACCAGGACTAAACCCATTCTGAACCAGTTTTTCTTTTTCTGCAGAAGCTGGTGTTGGAGCTCCAGAGGCTGAGAGGCAGGCTTCATGCAGACTGTGACCCAGATCGAAGCCTCATTTTGGGGTTGGAGTCTGAAGAGGAGGTCCCTGTGTCTGGAGGTGTGGACTTCTCCGTGTGAGACGGACATGTGACTTTTGGGAATGTGGTGGTGCTTAATAAAGTTTGCTGCTTTGGAACTAACTAGAGGCTGTGGTGCATTCTGGGAAATGTATGCTGTGTCTAACTCACACCTGCACAATACACGCTGCACACTAATAAAACACTAACCCTCACAGCAGAGAAGGTCCTAACCCTCACAGCAGAGAGGGTCCTGGTCCTAACCCTAACCCTCGCAGCAGAGAGGGTCCTAACCCTCGCAGCAGAGAGGGTCCTAACCCTCGCAGCAGAGAGGGTCCTAACCCTCGCAGCAGAGAGGGTCCTGATCCTAACCCTAACCCTCGCAGCAGAGAGGGTCCTAACCCTCGCAGCAGAGAGGGTCCTGGTCCTAACCCTAACCCTCGCAGCAGAGAGGGTCCTAACCCTCGCAGCAGAGAGGGTCCTAACCCTCGCAGCAGAGAGGGTCCTAACCCTCGCAGCAGAGAGGGTCCTAACCCTCGCAGCAGAGAGGGTCCTAACCCTCGCAGCAGAGAGGGTCCTAACCCTCGCAGCAGAGAGGGTCCTGGTCCTAACCCTAACCCTCGCAGCAGAGAGGGTCCTAACCCTCGCAGCAGAGAGGGCGCTGAACGCTGTGGGCGACGTCACACTCACTTAGAAGACTTTTTTATACGGTTTATGGTCCTGACCTGAACCCGAGCGTGTCCTCTTCCTCTCTGCAGTACCTCCAACAGACACTAGAGGGAGCAGGTCCATGATGTACATCAGGGGTCTCCACACGTTTTTCTCCAGGGAGCTTCTTTACAAAACAAAACTGTAAGAGAGCGACTAACTTCAGCATCACAAAGAAACTGAGTAGAAGAGCCACGGCCTGTGTGGTTCAAAGTTCCTGTTTAACCCCAAATCCAGAGTTATGTTAATGTTTTGAGCGTAAACAGGAGTTATCCTGATTTAACTAAACAACACACAGAGGTGTTTTATTTTTACACTTTATTTGATTTTATATAACATTTTGGGGAGTAGTAAAAACACACTGTAAACACATTCAGTGCATGTAAAGCCTTTCTTTAGCCTTTTCTTTAAAACATTTGTAAAAGATGAAATTCAGAACAAAACCGGTTCAAACTGTGGTGGGAGTTTGAGGTGGTGGGAGGAGACACATTAACAACAGGAGAAGAGACTTCGGTCGATAAAAAACACAGTACAGAGATTTCCACAAGATGAGCCCCCGGGCAGGAGACGAAAGTAACACAACGTAGAAACCAGACGCCTGGATCCTGCAGCCACAAAGCGCTGGATCCAACAGACCCGCCCACCGGCCGGGGGGGGGGCACCGCGCCGCCGGTTATTTATATATCAATAAATGTGTAAGAGTAATTTATTTTGTTTTACCCTCAGACGAGGACACTGCAGAGTTCAGAGGCCCTCAGAGGCACAAGGGACCTCAGTGTGGACCTCAGTGTGGACCTCAGATGTTGGAGCAGCTCCTGCAACAGAAAAAAGCTGTTGATCGAGAACTCCATGAACTCAAGACCCAAGTCCACAAGACCGGCTTTTCCTCCCTGTCCCAGATCAGGTCAGGATCAGAACCAGACCTGAGGGTCCAGACCAGGATCAGAACCAGACCTGAGGGTCCAGACCAGGATCAGAACCAGATCTAAGGGTGAACTGCTAAACACTCTGTGTTTTACAGAAAAGCCCTTTTGGACCTGAGGACCCAGAACCAGAAACTGAGATGGGAAGTGATGTCACAGCGAGAGGAAGTGATGTCACAGCGAGAGGAAGTGATGTCACAGCAAGAGGAAGTGATGTCACAGCGAGAGGAAGTGATGTCACAGCAAGAGGAAGCAATGTCACAACAGGAGGAGCACTCCGACCAGTGGGAGGCCTGGGATTCGGAGCTGACCTTTGACCCCGCACAGGTTAGGCTCAGGGTTAGAGGAACGTTGGTCTCGTCTCTGAAAGTTTAGAAAAAAAGAACAAAGACAAAAATGTTAAATGTTAAAAACTCATTTGTGTTTTTCAGAACTCAACGATTCCCCAGGAGTCTCCTCTCCACCGTGAGTCTCCAGTGTGTCCCTGTCCCTGCCCCTGTCCCTGTCCCTGCCCCTGTCCCTGTCCCTGCCCCTGTCCCTGCCCCTGTCACTGTCCCTGTCTGCCCTGTCACTGTTCTGTCTGTGTCCTGCAGGTGGCGCTGTGGATCTGGGATATGAGACGTGTGAGAAAAGTGAGACGGAGGCCGAGAGGGACACAAGCAGCCCAGGTATCACAAGTACTACAAATACTACTATTAGGAATACTACTACTGCTTCTGCTACCAGTGCTAGGAAACCCCTAGTCCGGGTCAGGTCCCGGGTCAAGTCCCGGGTCTAGGTATGGGTCAGGGCCAAGTCCGGGTTGGGTCGAGTCTTTGTAAAAACGTGTTGTGTTTCAGAGTTCGATGACCTGGAGATGTGTCTGTCTCTGGATCACGGCTCAAACTGGTGGAACACCCAAGGCTGGGACCAAGACCATGACCAAGATCAGGACCAAAACCAGGATGAAGACCTGGACCAGGATCATAACCAGACCCCGACCCTGAGTCCAGACCACAGCGCCCATCACAGGCCTAGAGAGGTACAGGAGCTGCAGAAGCTTGTGCAGCATTTGAAGTCTGAGCTGAACCGGTCTAAGATCCAGGTCCAGAGACTCCAGGTCCAGAGACTCCAGACCTCACTCAGGCCTCAGTCTGAGGCCGGGTCCAACATAGATCCAGACCTCGCAGACCTGTTGAACCGTGTGGAGACCCTCGAAAACCAGATCAAGACTGAACCAAGGACTGAGAACAAAGACAAGAGCAAAACTGGGTAAGAAACACATAGAGGGTCAGAGGGTCAGAAGGTCAGAAGGTCAGAGGGTCAGAGGAAGAGAAGAAGAGAGAAAGAGAGGGTCAGAGGAGCAGGTGAGATCTTCTGCTCCGTCTCTACAGGTTCCTGGCTGTGGTCCACCTTCAGGCTCGGGAGCTGTCTCACCTGCGGCAGGTCCTCAGAGAGTCCCGGGGCCTGGTTCAGATCTTGGTCCAGAGTTTGTCTGAACATCTCAAAGGTCTTGAGTCTCTGCTGACATCCAGAGAACCAGACTACAGCCTGGGCCAGAAGCTCAGAGAAGATCTGCAGGAGCTCCACCGAGTCATGGAGAGACTGTCCACCAAGATCAGCCTGAGTCAGTACTATGTGTACTTCTATACTACTACTATAGTACTACTACTATGATACCACTACTACTACTAGTACTACTACTACTACTACGATACCACTACTACTACTACTACTACTACTACTACGATACCACTACTACTACTACTACTACTACTACTACGATACCACTACTACTACTACTACTACTACTATGATACCACTACTACTACTACTACTACTACTATGATACCACTACTACTACTACTACTACTACTACTACGATACCACTACTACTACTACTACTACTACTACGATACCACTACTACTACTACTACTACTACTATGATACCACTACTAGTACTAGTACTACTACTGCTACAGACACAGATACAGACACAGTTGTGCTGATACAGAAACATGTGAATATTCATTTTCAGAGGAACTTCCTGAAGATCCCGACGATAAGACGGAGCTTCTAGCCATGAGGTGAGGACAGAGACTTTTACTGTGAAAAACACTTTTAAAGAGTGTTTTATTCTGAAAAACACTTTTAAACTGCATTTAAAGAGTGTTTTAATGTGAAAAACATGTTTTAAAAGTATTTTATTGTGAAAAACAAACTGTGAAACTGGTTGTAATGTGATAATGCTTTGAAGGGGGAGTGACTTAGCCTAAGGTTAGGTTTAAAAAAGGGACGGAAAGACTCAATGTGAAAAACCAAACTTATTAAACATGTCCGTACATTGTTTGGACATATTCTGGCCGGTAACAGCGTCTGATTGGTCAGAACTGTTCGTCATCACAATACTTTAATCATTTGATTTTTCAGTTCAGTTTTACATACTCACTTTTCACTATTTTTTTCCTGACTATATGACCCAATATATGGTTATGAATAGGATATTCCTGATTATTTTCATATTTACTCCATTCCTCATCCTGATTGGTCAGTCTTTGGTCATACTTTGCTCTGATTGGTCAGTCAGAGTATAATCCCAGTAAATGGGTCAAACTCAGAATCAGTGGAGCGTCACATCTGCAGACTCGTCCTGCCAACGCAGCGCGTCATTTTAAAGGACATTTTTAAATACATTTTTATACATTTAAAGTACATTTTTAAACCTGAAAGAGCTTTCATCAGAACTTCCTTCAGGACAATTTATCATTAACTTTTACCCAGAGAAAAGTGGCCTGGATCCTGTTTTGTTTTTCTGATGGATTATTTCTGTTTCACATCACTAACCCCAAGTGTTTCATCAGCAAGTGAACATGAGGTTAAAAGTTAAAGGTTAGGTGTCGGTTTGGGTAAGATCTACTGATGGTAGGAGGTTAAAAGGTTTTATAATGGTTTGAATTGTGTGTTTTTTTTCAGGGCATTTAAAACAGACTTGAACCCTCACATGATGTTTTTTTCTTTTCTGCAAAAGTGGAAGTGTCTTTTCAGACTCATCAGAGCGTGAGGAACTATGCAGGATAAAAGACTTGAAGTTTAACTCAACTTTGAAAGGAAAACATGAAACCATTTTTGATTCTATTCTTCTGATTGATAGAGCCAGAGGTGAATGTGTGAACTAACCCTAACCCTGACCTTCAATGGGGTCTCCTCCTGGAAGTTGGTGAAGTAGTTAGTTTCTTTGGAAGCACTGGAGTTTAGAACAAATCATTGTCATTTTAAGAGAACGGTATTTGCACAGAATCATTTGCATCAGAACTGGAAGTCAGCAGGGCGTGGTGTATACTGTAGCCCAAGATCAGTGCCTTTATCCAGGGAAATATTGGAAAAGATTTTTTGGGACTGTTTTTTGAGTTGGTTCTGAAATATTTGTAATTGTGGGCCAAAGGTGAGATTTGTGCTTAAATATTGATGAAGGAAATGTGTCTTTCTTTGCACTGGGCTGAATTATTGATGGTGGTGGTCAAGGAGGTCATGTGACATACGTTTTCAACAGAACTGCCCATAACAGAAGACTCATCTGCAAAAGCCCATCTGGCATCAGATCTGAACATTTCTGAGAACCACAGGGGTTGTTGTGCGAAGTGTAGCCCACAAACAGAGTCTTCTCCTGGGATGAACTTGTGCTGGAGTCTGGGAGTATGTCTGAACTGAAGCCCAGAATCAGCACCTTTTCTGGGCATGAACTCACCCAGGCTCCCCACGTCTGGAGGTTTTAGAAAATTAAGTGAATAATTTAAAAATCGATTTTAAGGACAGAGTTTTTTCAAGTTTTTAGTTTAGTTTTTTTTTTTAAAGAGATTTGGAATATCCTCCTGGGTTGGACCATGTGGGTTAGAGTCTGATGGAACGTCAGTTCTCCTAAAGCTCCTGCAGTGTAAATGTGTAAGAATAACGCTATGTATCATTTTGGAGTTGTGTACATTTGTGTACAGTAGAGTACAGGTGTGTACAGTTGTGTACAGTAGAGTACAGTTGTGTACATTTGTGTACAGTTGTGTATTGTGTGTACTATGGCCCCTCTGTGGAAGTGCATGCTTTCTAAGTGCAGTCCTTTGTACCGAGACGCGCTCTTCTCGTTCTCTGTGAGTGACAGGCAGAGGGACAGGGAGCGGCGCACCCTGCTGGCCGTCTGCCACAAGTACGACTTCACATGAAACACCTTTGTTTAAACTCCACCAACATTTTCATGCACCACAACAACAGGAAGACGGGAGGGCATCTGACACACGGGAGGACGGGAGGGCATCTGACACACGGGAGGACGGGAGGGCATCTGACACACGGGAGGACGGGAGGGCATCTGACACACGGGGGTACAGGAGGATGGTTTTCACTTTCAGTTTGAGTGATACGTTTGAATATTTTCTTTTATATCTGATTTCTTTTGTTTTTCTCAGACTGAGTAAGGAGCTGCAGCAAAAGGACCTCCTCATCCAATCGCTGCGCTCCAAACTGCGCCCAGACACGCCCAGCGACTCCAGCGACCAATCAGAGTGTATTTCCTATGTCAGTGACGAGCAGTTATCCAATCAGGATGAAGATCTGGGCTCAGAGACCAACAGTGAGTTGCAGATGAAACAATCACAGACCAGCGGCCAATCAGAACACAACATCCACTACAGCGTCCAATCTGATGGCAGTATAAACACACATGGCCAATCAGAGGCCTTCTCCAATCACACAGGTAAACACAACGCAGGTAAATAAAGTACAGGTAAATACCCCTGGGGGAACAAATGTCGGTGTGGTTATATTAGGGTTATACCCGTCTGATTGTCATTTTGCTGCTCTTTCATTTTGTCAGTATCACCGTGGAAACCATTTGTGAGCCTTTGTCTTATTTATATTTCCATAGTAAGAAAAATAAAATACCAATAGATCTAATTATAAAGTTTTATTGTACAATAATCAGGAAGTGCGCTGCTACCCTTTTAATTGTATTGTGATGTAAACTCCGCTTTGGTCTCTGAGAGTTGTGAAAAGTGATTATTATTATTATTATTATTATTATTATTATTAAATCATGTTTGGATGTATAAGGGAAGTGAGGAATGGACCAAACCTTGTTAAATGAACTTTGTCTGTTTTTCACATTTAAACAAAAATAAATGAAATAAAAGACATTTTTGGTTTTGCTGCAGAGCTTCGCTCCATGTTTTCGTCTGTTCCTCCGTCTGTCGCCTCCGCCCACAGCTTTCCCATGATGCACTGCTCCAGAACACTGCTCTCACCTGGACACGTGCCCTCAGGTGAGACATGTTATGAAACGCTCATTTTATCTTGTCATAATTATTCAGTCACACTTCGCGTGGCGATGGAAGGATTTTTACCCTAACGCTCTGTGGCACCTCCTGCTGTCTGCTCCTGTCACTCACCCTTTTTTCTGGTTCCTTCTTCAGCTCTGTCCTTTTCCTCCCTGATGCCCTCCCTCCTCCCCTCTCCTGTCTCTGCTCCTCTCCCTGCTCCTGTGCCTCCTCATGGGTCCAGCCTTGGTTCTGGTCTTGGTTCTGGCCCTGGTTTCTGTCTGGCCGAGGTCCATCAGGAGCTGCAGATGTTACAGAGGACACTGCAGCCCCGACACAGTGAGGTTCTATGTTGTAACAGCATAGTTTGTACCCTGATATACATACTGTAATATATACACCTCTGGGACATTATGTTTGGCTCCATCAGAAGATCCAGGTTCCTCCTCAGACTCTACAAGAGCTCAGTGATGCCCTCACACAGATTTCCATCCGGCGCCTCATTAGGAGTGTCATGATGATGTCAAACATGTATAAAAGCACGTGAAGGCCGCACAAGCGACTGAGAAGCAATTTGAGTTGAAGAAATTAAATTTAGGGAAAATGGCCTAGCCTGCTCCATCGTTATTTCACTTGTCTATAGATTTAAGCCTCTGTAGGCTGAAAATTTTATTTTTCATTAAGAGGTGGCACCCTTTTGTTTGTCAGACTTTCCCCTGTTCAGAGTTGTATAAATATCCTGCACATTTTTTCACATTCAGATCTGATGTGTTTTAAAGTGCCCCTTAAATAGTTTGAGTAATGTGTATGCTAATGATGCAACTCAAAAAGGTTCTCAAACTCTTCAAGAGATTTTGTCCAGTTTGTATGATTCTTCAGTATCTGGACCAGCTCAGACCTGATATTCTCTGTTGTGTGTTTTATACATGGAAAAACTCAAACCCTGTGTCTTCTGCAGGTGACCCTCTCAGAACGCCTCTCCTCAGGCCCATCGCCGCTCTGGCTCAGCCCGGCTTCAGCAGCTCCAGTCTAGACTCCGGACTCAGACCAGGACTCGCACCTGGACCTGGACTCGGACCAGGGCTTCCTCATAGCTGTGGTGCATTGTGGGATATGCCCTCAAATCAACCAGTAACACAGCAACTTTATCCCAGTGCCTCCAGCTACCACTCCCTGACCGGTAAGTGTGCCAGATGCCCTCCCGTCTTGTATCCCTGTGTGCCAGATGCCCTTCCATCCTCTAGTTTTCTGTTGCAGGTCCAGATCTTTTGGGTGAACACTTGTGTGAGGTGAGGTCCCTCAGACTCCGACTAGAGGAGTCCATTCAGACCAATGAGAGGCTCCGACTTCACCTGGAGACTCACCTGGACCCGCCCCCTAGCACAGGTAACCAATCAGAGCACAGGGGTTAGAGGGTTATGGGGTTCGAGGGTAAGGGGGTTAGGGTTTAGGGGGTAAGTTGGTTAAGGTTTAGGGGGTAACTCTGACTCTTAAGTGCTCAGATCCTCTTCATGTTCCAGCTCCAACAAACATCTACATCCAGAGTCCAGAGTCTACAGAGACCAGAGCCCTGAGAGAGACCAACCTCAGCCTGAAGAACCAGCTCCGGGGTGAGGACCAGGCCTAAACCAGGTCTAAACCAAGTTTTAATCAGGCCCAAACCAGATATGAACCAAATCTAATCCAGGACTAAACCAGGTCTACACCAGGACTAAACCCTGACCTGAGGGAAACACGCTTAAACCTGTGCTTTCCTCAGATTCAGTGTTGGAGTCAGAACGTCTGAAAGAAGCGTTCTTATTGGTCCAAACACGTCTTAAGGAGGTGGAGCTACAGGTCCAAAGGTGGGTGGAGCTAAGCCAGAGCAGCCAATCAGAGGCCAATGCACAGAAACAGGAAGTGACACGCCTGCAACAGGAAATGACAGAGCTGCGTCAGGAACGTCACAGGTATGACAGTTTTTCTATTATCTGTATCAGAAAACAGTTTTATATTAAAGACCCTCTGGAATAGAAAGAGAGTTTTCTTTTCTGTTTGAGAGAAGAACTTATTTTTGCAGAGTTGGTGTGTTAAATGTGATGAGGAAATACATGAGATCAGATCAGAGAGCAGCTTGACACAAGATAAATGTAGAGTAAAGATAAAATACATTTGAACTCTCTCTTAACCTGCCTGATGGGTCCCCTACTCCTGACATATTTAACTCAGAGAATAATGGGTCAAATGCAGATTTAACCCACAGAATATATAAAAAAGTGGACTAAGGGAGAGTTCAGCTCCAGTCGAATGACGCTCGTGATGCCGACGGTCACAGGAGCCAATCTGGAGCCAGGTCCAAATTAGGATTTTTTTTTTTAATGGACAAAATAGCGAAATTAAAACCCCAGGATCCTGTGTTGTGGGTTAATACGAACATTTCAGACCAAAATGCCAAGTCTCGCAGCAGCAGGTACAAAGAGAGGAGCTAGAAGATTGAGAAGTGGGAGTTATTGGAGCCAGAGCCAGAAGGAGCCAGAAGAGCCTCCATGCTCACTTCCTGTTAGCGCACTGGCTCTGTGTGTTTCTACAGTGTTTGGTTCATAAATGTTCTCCTGTGTTCAGACTCCAGGGGACCATCCAAGATCTGCAGCAGGAACTGAGAAACAGAGAGAACCAATCAGAGCAGAGGAACATGTCCAGGAGCCAATCAGAGACAAGCAAAGTGTCTAGGAGCCAATCAGAGAGGCCGGCACGGAGGAGGCTGCAGTTCACAGGTGCTTACATGTTTAGTTTAGGATGAATTTGAAGAATTTGAATGAACAGAGATTTTAAAACTTGCATGAGAGGTTAGATTCTTTAACCCTTCCAGACTGACAGTATCAAATACCTGGGAATGTGTTTTATAGAACTGTGAATAACTTTCCAATCATCAAAGATATAAACTTTTTTTCCCTTGAAAAGCTGAGAGTTGCGACTTTCTGAGCATATTTCTGTCATTCTCCTCTGTCACACTCGGTGTGATGATGGAGGAAAAATGAGTGTCCAATAGGAGCGTTGTTTTGGGTCAAACTCTTGCGCTTCGTCCATTTTGATTGGTCCAAACTTTGTAAAATTGTAGTGGGTTAAAATTTTCAATGCTCTGAGCGTCTGTGTTCAGAACAATTGAAAAAGTCGCACTAATTGCAGATGTTTCTCAAATAAATGGAACATTACACATCTTGGTCTGTGGAATTGTGCATCTGTTGCTGTTTTTATGTTTAGGTTTATTTGAGTCCAAATGTCCAAATCCAAATGTAATAAACCCCATGGAAATGCAGGAAGTGATGTGACTCTGTACCCTGGACCTGACTCCAGCTGTTTCCATGACCTGCACCAGTCAAGTCATGGAGACACTGCACTTTTTTTTTATTTGAAGCAATAAGGATATCTTGAGTTTACTTACAGACTTGATATTTTGCACTTTTGTAGTTAAGGCCCTAAATTCAGCATTTATTTTATGTGAAAAATGTTGTTTATATATGTTGTGTGTTTTGTATGAAAGAGAGTGAATTTTTATATTTTTCCATTTGTATTTCTGGTCCTGTAGCTTTTATTACAACCACATGACACAACTACAGCCGCAAATTGTAAAGTAACAGGTCGTAAAGGATGTATGACACTTCATTAGGGGTTAGGGTTTGTTTTAGGTTTAGGCTTTAGGTCTGGAAGAGTTAATGTTGACTTCATCTGGTGAGAAAATATCTGTTCTGAGTATAAAATAAAGTTTTACACCAAACAAGAAGCAATCTGCGGAAAAAGGTTATATAGGTTAAATATGTTACATTATTTAAGTGTCTTTTAAAAAATATGCTCTTTAGATGTTCTTCAGCCTCTGCAGCTTCATTCATGATTTAAACCCAAACATTCTGTCTGTTACTGCCTGTTCTTATAGACGCTCATCCAGAGTCCAGGCCAGACCAAGACCTACACCCAGACTTAGACCCAAGTCTGGCCGGGTCCACGGAGGGTTCAGGTGAGACCACAGGAATCTGCTTATCTGTTTTTACAGTGTTTTTTACTCTATGTTATTATAATATATTGTGACATGTCAGCTACTGTGTCCAAGATATTTCCCTTGTGGAGCAATAAAGTTTTCAGGCTACGTTCAGAATGCAGGATTTAATGCAATTCTTTTTTTTTGTTTTTGTGTTTTTGTGTGAAATCAAATTTTTTTTTTGCAAGGTTGTTCACATTTCTAGTTAAATGTGACTTGTATGTGATCTCCAGTGTGAACTTTAAATCCCCCAAAAATGTCCCACACACAAGCATTGGAGACACGACGACGTCACACACAGCGAGTGTGCTCAGTGTTTATGGAAGTTGCCTAAACATGGACAGCATCGAGCACCTGGAGATTTTAAAGCTGCTGTCGAACCAGAGCAAGAACATAAACAGATGATTTGTTTTAAGGAGGAGACTGAGAAGGAGAAGGACAAGGTTTTTGGCTGTTGCATCTTGTGGGGCAGTGGCAGCAACGTTTGTAGAAAGGAACATGTGGGTGCGGCGTCGCAGAGTGGAGGGACTGATTTGTGTTTAACTACTCTCGCAATTTAAACACAATTTTCCTATAATCTGAAGAACATTTGTGAACATTTGTGAGCATCTACTTGTACCCCCTCGCCAGAGGAAACACGTCTTCGGTGGCCTATTTCAATAAGCAACTGTGTTGGTGTTGAGCTGTATTGGCTCACAGCAGGTGCTTGTTACCGTGTTGTTATGACGTGTAGGTGGATGAATGCAACCTGCCCCTTCAGACTGAAGTCGTATGTCAAAAGACTGCATATATATCGGTTTTAGGAGCACATATCCAGGTGTCCTGGATTGAATTTAAAAATCAGAACTGTGTCATTCAGACTGTAATTAAAAGATCAGATACAGGAGCATAGGGGCCAAAAAATCAGATTTGAGTCACTTCAGGCTGCAGATTGAATGTAGCCTAAGTCTAAGAACCATTGAACAACTGTTTTTATCATCTCTGTGCTCTCTTCAGGTTCAGCTCTCAAATCTGGCCTGGACATCCAGACTAAGAACTCCATCAGACTGCAAAAGACCCTCCAGGACTCTGTGGACCTGATTCAGACCATAAATCAGACTCTGATGACTCAGACCAAACCAGGACTAAGCCAGGACTGCGAGAGGCTGATGATTCTTCTTCAGGAGGCCCTGAGTCTCAGCTACATAACCAAAAACATCAAAGAAAACCATCAGGTGAGAAAAGCCCCTGACCAAGACCAGACCAAGACCTCACCAAGATCCTGATTAAGACCAGACCAAGGCCGGAACAAGACCTGACTGATATCCTGACTAAGACCAGAGCAAGACTAGACCAAGACCTGACCGAGATTCTGACTAAGACCAGTCCAAGACTGGAGCAAGACCTGACCAAAATCCTGACTAAGACCAGATCAAGACCTGACCATA
>NW_026571473.1:42207870-42219870 GCF_026225935.1 Boleophthalmus pectinirostris
TCCTGACTGAGGACGACTCAGTTGAGGACAAATCAGGAATCTGTGTATTCCAGACTCACACAGTACCTCACATACTTTATATAGTTGGTTAATAATCATTAGCTACTGGTTCCGGTTCTTGGGTTAGGGTTGGGGTTAGGGTTAGTATTAAATGTCTGCCTCCCATAGGAGACAGCCGAGGCTCTGGCACTTGTACGGCTGCCGGACGCTGAGGCCCGCTGCGCTGCCGCACAGGTGCCAGGGTCCTGCCACGGGGCCCGCGGGAACGGCGCCCACGGTGGACCAAGGTCCATCCAGGCATAAAGACGATAAAGTTGAACGAATAATAAAGTGGAAATTTATGAAAATGTAGGTGAAGAGTCTATATGTTTTTTTGTGATTTCTTTATTTTTGTTTTGTTTTTTATTATTGAAATGAACAAGAAAATTTAAATAAAATGGAGGAAAACAAGAAAAAGGAGGAGGAGGACAAATAAAGAAGGAAAATAAAACTCAAAAGGTAAGTAAAGTGTGCCTATAAACTACGTTTCGACTGGTATTCCAGTCTTTTTCAGGTCAAGGCACACTAAAATGGTCTTTCTGCTTTCTTGTAGGAGAGATGTGTCTCACAAAGTCGAGCTGGAAGAAATGAGGAGCAGAAGGCTGTGCACAGCTTTTAAAGAGGAAGGAGGTGGAGGAGGAGCAGGAGGAGGAGTGTGAGGAGGAGTCCCGGGACCCCAGGGCCAATCAAATTACCCAACTGTCAAACTAAGCAACCACCTCAGTCATGGTTCCCCTTTTAATGTTCCTGCACAGGTGATGGAGGTTAGTTCCTGTGAATGCTCCTGTTTATCAACATTAAAGGAGATTGGCCAATCATAGTGCTTCCATGTTACCCCTGTCAGAGGGATTGACCCCAGACTAAGGTCACAACACTTCCCTTCAGTGTGATGATGTCAAGGTGATAAATCATGTTGGTGGGTATGGATAATTACATTTTTCATCTAATTGTGTTTTTGATGTGTTGAAATAGGCAAACTATATGAAGGTAAGTAATTTTAAGGTGTTCAAATTAAGTAATTTATATAAAGGTAAGTAATTAACTACACCTGTAAAATTAGGGTTAGAGTGAGGTAGGGTTAGGGTTACGTAAGAGGGTCAGGGTTAGGTATGAGGGTTAGGGTTAATTAGGGTTAGGGTTAGTGTAATAGCACCGTCCCCAGGTGGGAACGGGAATGCACGGGCCCTCTACTCGGACTCAGGCCCAACGCCGTTCTCTGTTAGTTTTTGTTTCCTTTTGGGTCTGTTACCATTGTCTTCAAGTTGTCTGGGGCTGTATTGCCACCAGGGTTCAAAAAATTGTGTTATTTTTGTTGTTTTTTTTGTTTGTTTTGTGTTTGTTTCGTCTCATTTCTGCCGTCATCGTTTCATCTCTACATCTTGCATGTTTGCATTTACTTCTTTCAGAGCTTTATTTATTTATTTATTTGAGACAGGGACAGCGCACAATCTTCGCATTAACCTTGACAGGAGAGATGCATTGTACATCAGGTTGTAGCATCAGTGCTAATTTACACCTGTCGTCCCTAGACAGATTCATTGAATGATTGTATTTAACTGACCTTGACTATCAACTGTTCTTGGAGACCTGTAGGATGTTTTGGGTTTCAAAACTTTTTTGTTCTCTTGATCAGCTTTGTTGCTTTTGTTTTCATTTATTTCGTACTGAACTTTTTTGTTCTCTTAATATCTCTGTTGCTTTTGTTTTCATTTCTTCCTTTCTGAACTTTTTTTGTTCTCTTATTTCTATCTTTGTTGCTCTTGTTTTTCTTTCTGAACTTCTTTGTTCTCTTCATTTGTTTGTTTGTTTATCTTCATTTATTTATCAAGTGCCATTGGAACCAATGCGTTTCGGACAATTTTAGGTCCTTCATCAGGGTCAGGCACTGAAAGCAACAATTGGGAGAGATGTTTCCATTCATAATGTCGCTGCAGAAATGAGAAGAGGAGACTGCGTGTGTGTATATATAGGGACAGGGAGGGGGAGGGGGGAGGGGGGATGTTTGTCCCAGCCAATCCCGTTCCACTCCATCCCTGCTGCTGTGAGGCTCTGTCGCCATCAAGTGTATCTGGGGCTGTATTGCCACCAGGGTTCAAAAAATTGTGAGCACTGTCACTATAATTATATTAAATATTATTTTTTTTATTATTTATTAGATATCAAAAAATATTATTTGTGCCTAATTTGTATTTAATACATTTAATAAATTTAATTCCACCCCAGTATCCAATTATTTATTTATTTATTTTTTATTTTATTAAGGCCAAACTAGGGTTGGGGTTAAGGTTAGGGGTTAGGGGTTAGGGGTTAGGGTTAAGGGTTAAGGGTTAAGGGTTAGGGTTAGAATAATGTTTAAAGCCCCGTCCCAACACGTGGAACGGGTAATGCACGGGCTCTCACTAGGTGACCGCCGGTCCGCACTGTCTCACTCCATGTTGTAGTTCTTGTGGGTTTGTTTAGGTTATTCTGTTTAGAATTAACAGACTGGCAATAAGGGTGGCTATGTTGCCGACCCGGGTTCAAAAAATTATGAGCTATGTCATTTTAGAAATATTCAAACAATTACATTTAAGTGCCTATAGGACAACGTTTCGACCAATTTTAGGGTCTTCTTCAGGTCCAAGGCACAATCAAAAATTCTATTTGTGTAGCTTATAAAGGGGATGTGTGTCCCTGTCTCATGTCTATAGCTCTCTGCTGGAGATGTGTGTCTCCTTTCCTCCTTTTATATGTGTATCTGGGGGAGGCGTGTCTCTTCACAAAGGGGGCGTGTCCCCATCCACAGTCAATAGCATAAACAAACCAAAAAGGATTATTCCCATACAAATATATGTTTAAAAGACCCCTTTAAAATTTAAAAACCATTTCCAAATGGGCTGAATATTAGCTTTGATCCAATCAATTGTTAGAATGTAGTTCTGATCCAGTTCCACCAGAGTCAAAACAGTCCATATCCATCCTAGTCAAGCGTGGGAAAATTTTAGCCGTTTAAAGTTTAAAGGGACCATATATGTGTTTCGTGCACTGGTTAAGTTTAGGCATGGGGTCTGTGTCTGGTTAAGTTTAGGCAAGGGGTTGGTCTAGGGCCATGGATCCCTTTTTGGGCATCCCATATTAATATTCATCATGTTTACGTGGACCCCTCTGTTGGGTATCCGTCTCTGTATAGAGTTATGTCTGGGCAAGATCCCTATTTTGGGCTATCTTGCAGGACCAAGTTTAAGCATTCTGCCCCCTTATTATCTGGTTAGGGTTAGGCACAGACCCCAGCATCCGGTTAGGTTTAGGCAAGTCCTCTAGTTGGGTTAGGTTTAGGCAAGTCCTCTAGTTGGGTTAGGTTTAGGCAAGTCCTCTAGTTGGGTTAAGGTTAGATCCCGGTGTTGGGTTAGGGGTTAGGGTTAGTAATAAATGCCTGCCCCCCGTAGGAGACAGACATAGCTCTGGCTCTCCCACGGCTGCAGGAACGCTGACCTCCCCCGCCCCGCGGCAGAGGTATTGGTGTCGGTGTCTGACCACGGGGAGCACGGGAACGCCGCCCGCGACGGACCAGATTCCATCCCGACATGATGGAAGGAATGAATGTAAAGTGTATAATTTTTTGTTGTTTTTTTTATTTTTTTATTTTAAAGGAATAAAAGAAATTCAATGAAATAAATAAATTGAAATTAATAAACAAAAAAAGAGCAAAAGTGAGAAAAAAGGTGAGAAAATATCAAAAAATGAGTGCCCAGAAACGACGTTTCGACTGGAAATGCGCCTTATCTACGCATGTCCACTTTTAAGGCTGCTGCTGCTGCTGCTGCTGCTGCTGCTGAGTGTGAGGGCTTTAGTCCCGCTCTCCTGGTGTAATACAACATGTTAATGTGTCAAGATAGTCGTGCTTAGCAGAAAAATTGGCAATTTCACAGAGATCAGGACCACGGACAGCTCAGATGGTGAATTTCTCACTTTCAGCAGAAAGTTTGATATCTGGAGCAAACAAATGCACACACACACACTCACACACTCACACACTCACACACATGCACACGCACACTCACACACGCGCGCACTCACACACGCGCGCACACACACACACAAACACACACACACACACACTCACACACATGCACACGCACACTCACACACGCGCGCACTCACACACGCGCGCACACACACACACACACACACACACACACACTCACACTCACAGGTTGCATGCTCCAGTTTAAAGCCCTCCCGCGCTCCTGCTGGGTCAAACAGACCCGAAATTGTGTTTTTTCCTTCATTTAAAACCCTACTGCTCTCCTGCTGGGTCAAACAAACCCTAAATTGTTTGTTTTTGTTTTTGTTTTGTTTTTATTTAATCAGTCCTTGGGCCTGTGTACAACAGCTGTGTCTCATTTTCATGCATGCACTACTGACTGCATACAGCAGGGGGCAATATTTTTTATTTTAAAGTGTCTCGTAAATGAAGGGGGAAAAAAACAGCAGAGCGGGAGGGTTAAATGAAGGAAAAATCACAATTTGGGGTCTGTTTGACCCACCAGGAGAGCGTGAGGGTTAAAAGATATCAAAATCTAACACACAATTGTGACCAAAAAGCGTTGACCTTGTGCGGGTCTATGGTCAAGGTCATCGAAGCCTGTCCCGCCTCACAGCACTCACACTAGGATGGAGTCATTTGCAGCTTCGTAGTGTGAGTGTTGCGGGGCCTGGTGCTTGTGGAGCGAACCCCCCACGCGCTCTTTTAGGCGTGACGGGTGAGATGTCGCGGTTCTGGTCGCCCGCTCCAGCGACACCCGATAAAGACAAAATAATCACATTGTATTTAAAGCCCTTCGACCGACCACCGACCACAGTCATGATGCTACCGCCAATTTTCTTTCCAAAATGCAGGGACAAGGGAGACGCAAGAAAGGCATTCTCCCCAACTTCATTTGTCTAAAGAAAGGTGTCTGCCTTTGTGTTTTTTCACTCTAATCATAACTTTTGTACAATTTATTATTTTTTTTTTTTACACTCTGTTTATTGTGTTTTTGATGTCCAATATACAGTGTCAGTCCATAAAATAATCAGACATGTTACAAAAAAAAAGCAGCCTTTCAAAGAAGGTCCACCAAAAATATACATGTCATATATATATTTGTCAATAACATCTTAGGACCCTTAGAAATGAGGAATATTATATGTTGGATGATGTTAAACAGAAAACAAAAAACAAAACAAAAAACCTGAAATAAAAGCAACTGAACATTCACACAGACAAAAAGTAATAATATTTCACCAACATGTAGAAGTTGAAAAGGTGGATAGAACAAATCCCATCAGCTCGGACTTAAATAGTAGTTTAAATACCTTCTTTAAATAAGATAATAAAAGGCCACCACATCCTGTTAAATTGATCTTCCTGACCTGCAAAGAGGATCTACTTTTCTCTAGATCCAAATGCATCATAACGTCTCTGAACCAGTTCACATGTGACGGAGGCTCTGCCTGTTTCCACTTCAGTAAAATGAATCATGGTGCAGACAGAGACAGGTGAACACCTGACGCTCTGATCTTATTTTAACAACTTTTGAGTCTATTATCCCAAGTCCTGCTGTAAGAGGATTTAAATCAATAGATTTGTGTCGAGCTTTTGACAATATTAGAAATATTTGAGCAGAAATGGAACAGTTCAGAGCTTCTCCCAAAACACACGTGACAAAGAGTGTGGGGCCTGTTTCCAGCGTTTCCACAGAGAGTCTACGTCAGGGAACATCTTACTTCATCTGAGTTTACACCAGTGGAGTCTGTGGACAATCTTAAGTTGTATTAGACTTTGTCTCGCACAAACTGAGGCAGTGTGTGTTTGTCCAGGGCCTGTTCCCATTGCTCCTCCCACATTTCAGTACCAAGTTCTTAAATTGAATTTTTCTTTGAGCAATTCAAATGTGGGGAATAAACCATCAATAAAAAAGTCCATAAAATGACAAAGGCCTAATCTATACCAGTCGACAAAGGTGTCATTTCTAAGAGAAGGTGAAAACAAGTGATTTCTTACAATAGGCCCCAGCAGTGGATTTGGCGTGTGGACCAAACCACCGTACAGTTTGTTTCCATATTCAAACAGAATGAGACACAACAAAGTCATTTATATTTTTATACGGTATTGAAGTAATATCTGCAAAAACAAATGCTCTAGGAGAGGAGGGGGCACAGCAATTTTGTTCCATCTCCATCCAGCGTGGGAAACTCTTTTGAATCCAATATGTTTTTTTAGGTTGCAGGCCCAATAATACAACTGAAAATTAGGCAACCCCATTCCCCCTGAGGATTTTGGCCTTTGTAAAAATTCCCTCCTGATTCTAGCAATTTTCTTATTCCAAACAAATTCCAGAATTATCCTGTCTAATTTTTTAAAGAAAGATTTATTTAAATAGTAGGGGATGCACTGAAACAGGAAGAGACATTTTGGAAGTATCGTCATTTTTCCTATGTTTACACGACCTGCTAATGAAAGTGGGAGAAAAGACCATCTCTCACAATCTACAGCAGTTTGTTCTACCAGTTTGGTAAAGTTTTGGTTGTGGAGTTCTCTAATGGAAGATGAGATGGTAATTCCTAGGTACTTAAACTGATCTGAGACCTTAAATTGTAGATCAAAGCAACGTATCTCATCTTGTGTTCTGTTGATTGGGAATATTGTGCTTTTGTCTAAATTTAATTTATAACCAGATATTGAACCAAAGTGTTCCAATTTTTTCATTCTAGCTGGCACTGATATCAGAGGATCTGAGATATAAAATAGAAGGTCATCAGCATAAAGTGACACTTTATGTTCACAGCCTGCTCTAATAATGCCTGTATAATCATGCAGAGTACGTAGTCAAATTGCAAGTGGTTCAATTGCAATTGCAAAGAGCAGGGGCGACATAGGACAGCCCTGGCGTGTGGACCTCGAAAGAGGAAAGTATTCTGATCTGTGGTTGTTAGTTTGGACTGAGGCGACAGGAGAAGCGTAAAGTAACTTAACCCAAGAAGCAAAGCCCTCCCCAAATCCAAACCTTGACAGGGCGGAGAAGAGGTAAGATCACTCCACCCTGTCAAAGGCCTTTTCCGCATCCGTAGAGATGAGCAATTCAGGCTGAGATTTAGAATTTTGTGTATAAATATTAAAAAGGCGCCTTAGATTATGAGACAACTGTCTGTTTTTTATAAATCTGTTTTGGTCTTCATGTATAACTGTTGGTATAACCATTTCTTTTTTTTTTTTTTTGTTCAAGGTTTATTTATTTCACAAAAATATTCTGTAACAATGTTACACAACAAGTTTTCATTTTTAAGTTTTTCTCCCTAGAACCCCACCCTCAACTTATAAACATGAGAACATACGCCAGACAAGTATAAGAAGTAAAACACTGATGATATAAATTGATAAATAATGACAAAGGAAAATAGACATCATAAAAAATAAATAAATACAAATAAATGATATAAATAAAATAAAATAGTAATAATAATAACAATATTAATGAATAAAGAAATAAAAATAATAATAATAAAATTAAAAATATTAAAGATACTACATATATATATATATAAAACTATATTTATACAATTTCCCTTGCTTCCATGGTTTGGAAATAAGACAAAAATGGATTCCAAATTGTATAAAATTTTTTAACTGAGCCTTTGGTTGTATACCTGATTTTCTCTGAGTGCAGTACATAGTATCTCTGACCCAGAGCCCATATGAAGGCGGTTGTGGCTCCTTCCAGTTCAGTAAAATCCTCCTACGAGCCAACAGTGTGCAGAAGGCCACCAGACCAGCCTGTCCCTCTGTCACATGTAAACCAGCAGTCACTCCGAAAATTGCAACCAATGGGCAGGGAGCCAGCACTTTACCACATATTTTAGAGAGAGCATCAAATACACATTTCCAGAAGTTACTCAATTTTGGACAAGTCCAAAACATATGCAATAAAGAGGCAGGCTCCTGCTTGCATCGATCACAAGAGGGTCAAACCCGTTTTTGATCTTACTTAGTTTGGTTTTTGACCAGTGGAGGCGATGCACCACTTTAAATTGAATCACCACATGTCTAAGGCAAATTGATGAAGAAAAAATTCTCTGAATAATGTTTTCCCAGGTCTCGTCCGAAATTTGTTTACTCAAATCCTCCTCCCATTTACACTTCAGTGACTCCAGCGTAGCCATCTTATACTTATTCAACAACTCATAGGTCACACTTATGACACGTTTGGTATCTGGTTTCAACTTAAAGATGTCATCCAAAAGGGAAGGAGAAGGACAGGATGGGAAGGAGTCAGTATTAAGTCTAATGAAATTCCTAAGCTGCAGGTATCTGTAGAAATGTGACTTAGGTAGGACAAATTTTGATACCAGTTGATCAAACGAGCTGAAGACATGGTCACTGTAGAGTTTATAGAGTGAAGTTATCCCACAGTTCATCCAAATGTTGAATGCCTCATCTGATAACGACGCTAGGAACATGCAACGTCTCTGAGGAGGAGCAACCAGGGAGAGTTCAGACAGTTTGAAGTGTCTCCTGAACTGGTACCACAATTTGAGTGAATGAATAACAAGTGGATTGGTGGTAAAGTTAGAAATGGGTCCTGATAGTGGTAACTTGGCACAGAGCAAGGACCATAATGTAACACGTTCAACAGACATTCCCTCTATTACTGCCCATGATGGTGAATCAACATGACCCCGTGTCCAGTATAACATCGCCCTGATATTAGATGCCCAGTAATAAAACAAAAAGTCTGGGAGTGCCAAGCCTCCCACGCTCCGGGGTTTTTGTAGTATACTTTGTTTCAGTCTTGGTGGTTTTTTGTTCCAAATGAAAGAGGATATTTGGCTGTTCAAATTGGTGAAAAAAGTTTTGGTAAGAAAAAGTGGTAGACATTGGAACAAATACAGAAATTTAGGAAAAACTGTCATTTTAATGGTGTTAATTCTACCACCAAGCGAGAGAGGCAGCAACCCCCATTTCTCAAAATCCTGCTTTAGTTTAGAGAGCAAAACCTGATAATTTGATTTGTATAGATCCTTATGATTTCGTGTGATCCATATTCCTAGGTATTTGAACTTATTAGGACTCAATTTGAAAGGAGCAAAGATTGCTGACATGTCCCCTGCTTTTCTGCTAATAGGCATAACTTCACTTTTTTCAAAGTTCACTTTATACCCAGATATAGCTCCAAACTCTTCAAGCAAATCCAAAACATTAGGGAGGCTTTTTAAAGGATTTGAAATAAACAGGAGCATATCATCGGCATAGAGCGACACCTTATGTTCTGTATCCCCACGACGTCTACCCGAGACGTCAACACGCTGTCTCAAAGCAATGGCAAGAGGCTCGATAACCAAAGCAAAGAGAAGCAGCGACAGTGGACAGCCTTGTCATGTTCCACGTTGAAGTTGAAAATATTTAGATAGGTTATTATTAGTTCGAACTGCTGCTAGAGGGGAGGAGTACAGTACTTTAATCCATGAGATAAAGTTTGTCCCAAACCCAAACTTCTGTAATGTATAAAAGAGGAAGTCCCATCTCACCCGATCAAATGCTTTTTCAGCGTCGAGTGATATCACAGCTTCAAGTGTTTCATCTATACATGGAGTATAAATTATATTTAACAAACGTCTAATATTAAAATATGAGTGTCTGTTCCTAATGAACCCTGTTTGATCGGGTGAGATGATGGATGGGAGGATTTTTTCTAAGCGAAGAGCTAAAATTTTTGCGAGAATTTTGGTATCAACATTTAATAATGAGATTGGACGGTATGAACTACAATCTAAATGATTTTTATCTTTTTTAAGGATCAGGGAGATGACTGCTTGGCGCATAGTTGGTGGTAACGATTGTTTTTGAAAAGATTCATCAAATGTAGATTTCAGTAATGGGATTATTTGAGGAGCAAATGTCTTATAAAACTCTGACGGGAATCCGTCAGGGCCCGGAGCCTTGCCCGATTGCATACTGCTCAAGGCCTTTTCAATCTCAGCATAGGAGAATGGCTCCTCCAAACTATCTGCTGCATCTGCTTCCAGATGAGGAATATTAATTCCATTGAAGAAGGAGTCCAAGTCCGAATTGTTGCTCATTGTAGGGCAACTGTATAACTTTTGGTAAAAGTTATAAAAGCTTTGTTTATATCCAAGTTGTCTGTACATTTGATCCCTTGATCATTTGTAATTTGTGATATGGTTTGATTAGCAGTTCTCTGTCGCAACTGTTGAGCTAAGAACCTGCCAGTTTTCTCCCCATGTTCATATGAACGACTTTGTGATTTATACAAAAGAAACTCAGCTTGCTTTGTGGATAAAAGATTGTATTCAGTTTGCAACTGTAATCTATTTTTATATAACGTGGGGGTAGGTGAATTACTGTACGCTGTATCAAGTTTGATAATTTGATCGGCTAATTTAGTGAGGCGCTCGGTTGAGGTGCGCCTCTGTTTGGCAGAGAATGAAATTATTTGACCCCTTAAATATGCTTTGAGTGACTCCCAGACAGTTGAATGAGAGACATCAGGGGTTTGATGATATCAACAAAAAGCTGAATTTGAGTTTGTAAAAAATCTGTAAATTCCTCATCCGCAAGCAGCAGCGAGTTAAATCTCCATGGCCGGTAGTTAGAGCAAACGTTTGGAAACTGCAGTGAGACAACAACAGGGGAATGATCAGAAATGACCAGAGCTTTGTAGTCACAATCTTTAACTAAAGGTAAAAGTTCTTTATCTAAAAAGATGTAATCAATTCGAGAGAATGACTTATGAACATTGGAAAAAAAAGAGTATTTTTTCGAAGTGGGGTTCAGAAATCTCCAGACATCAGCAAGCCCATAAGTATCAAGAAAAGAGTGGATTGCACGCGCAGATTTAGAGACAGGGGTCACCTTTTGGGAACTGCGATCCATAGCAGATAAGACACAGTTTAGATCCCCCCCAAAAATAATATTATGAGATGCCATGTTTGGGAGTCGTGAAAAAACATTACAGAAAAAATTTGCATCATCCCAGTTAGGGGCGTAAACATTTGCCAAAACCAGAGGAAGCCCGTATAATTGTCCGACAACGATAACAAAGCGTCCACCTGGATCTGCATCGACACTGGACGCCACAAAAGGTAGAGATTTATTTATTATAATTGCAGCCCCTCTCGCCTTGGAGTTAAATCTAGAGTGGAATACTTGTCCTACCCATTTACTTTTAATTCTAGGGTGGTCAGAGATGCGCAAATGTGTTTCCTGGAGAAACACTATATCAGCCTTAAGTTTATGTAAATGAGCAAGAACCTTGCCTCGTTTAATTGGCTGGTTCATAGATTTTACATTCCAGCTCACGACGTTGACTGAGCAACCAGTATTTAAGCACGCCATATTTGTAGCTTGAGTATAAGTGAATTAATTATTAGGAAATGGAAGTTTAAGAGTAAAAATGATATAACATAACAAAAAACACAAACAGGATGGAATAAAAGCAATAATAGTACCATTCACAATGAATACAGAATATAAATGTCTGGCAAATCCCCAACCCTCCCACTTTCAGAACTCTGTCATCTAACAGAACATGATGACTGCAAAAACTCTTCGACCAATTAAATCCACACATCTAGTGCTTGTTTGGTGAACTATAAGCCAAAACACAACAGGCTCCCGCTAAATCTGAAATACAACCTACGCTCAATTGTCCAATAAAAAAGAAATAAAAATACTGCAACATAAGCACTGCCAAAATGAATCACATCATAACGTCCAGCATAACTCCTCTTTTCAGTAACCGACATAAAGAAAAGGAACATATATTACCATGATACCAGTGGCCCATTGCCATAGCAAATCAGAATAGTGGTGGAATAGTATTTCTCCCATTAATTATTGCCTTGTTCTGGACCACAGGTTTTAACCTGATAAGGATCTGACGGCCCGCCGGCGCCCTTAATTTACAACGCTACAGCAATTTG
>NW_026571473.1:42220370-42242947 GCF_026225935.1 Boleophthalmus pectinirostris
TAATTAACTTCCAATAAACAGTTAAATTTCTTTGTAACAAAAAAAATAAAAAATCTTACTTGCAAAAACTTCAGCCTTGCAAGAAAGTCATTTATGTAGCTGCCCAAGGGTTTGAGACTGGGATAAGAGCGCTTGGCCCACCTTTCTGGCACTTTCCCCACTATTAAACTGCCAGCCACCGCCTCCAGCTCAGCATCCATCACCACTAACCCCTTGATGGCTTTGAGCAGGTTCTGGATGCTAACACGGATTGTAGTGCACAACCTAACAAAGCAGAACAATGGGTTGAGATCAAAAAGACTTTTTGTAAACGTTTGTAAAAGTTATGGGGCTTACGTGTTGTAACGCTCCATCTCCTGAACCAACACAGTGTTCATACTCTCCTCATAGCGAACAGGGAATTTCAAAAGAGCTGTTTCTATGTCAAAATTCTTTGGCAGCTAGAAATAAACATACATGATGGGCCTTGAACAGTAGTAATACGAGTATAATTTTATGCACTTCAATTTTATGTGTACCTTGGTGAGAATATTATTGGCTATGTCATAAAGCGTGCTGTCACTCCCAGAGCTGCTTCCACCTATCCCTCCTCCTCCTTGAGTAAGTAGCAGTGAATCAAATAACAGTTTTGTTTGTTGAAGATCTTTGGAAACATCTACATTTTCATGCATCCCAAAAACCTCTGGGTGCTGGGTGAATGGTAGTTCCTTTAAAACATGACACAGACACATTTTACCAACATAATTTCCACATTGCATTCTTTTCATTATTATTTTACCTTGATGAATTCTATATATCCTTCATATGCAGACTTAGGTGGTGCACAGTAATCTCCACTGGGTGAGAAGGCATAGTGAGGTTTCTTGATGACGTTGGTGTTGTAAAAATCAGCTAAAATGGTCAACAGCAGTCGTCTGTCCCAGTCATCAGTCACCCTGCCTCCATAGTTACACTCTCCAGTCAAATACGTTATAGCTTCAAATGGCACCTCATCGTATTCATTAACAAACAGCTAAAAAGAGAAAAGAGTAAAACTTTAACACCATTTTTTTTCTTTATTTCATCATTACTATACTGTAAAAATATACAATAAATAATACAAATAACAGTACCTGGAGCTGTCTGATGCTTATGCGCAGATCAGACTCATTAAAACCATATGGAATATTCCAACCTAGTGGACCAAATTGTTTTCTCTCCTGAACAAGAGCATGGAAGAAACATAGTCCATACAAGAGCTTCTCCCAGATCTGAAAGATAAAATTTAAATGTTTATCATCAATACAGAAATTGTGTAGTAACCTTTTGTAAATGGGTATCTATAATCTTCTTACCATCTCTCTTTATTGGGACAACTGCTGAAGAAGTTTGGATCAGATATCGGATCAGACAGATAAGACTGGAGAAGATTTTGTCGAAGACCAGTAGGAGGCTCATTTGTCATTTTAACACCATTTTGTAGAATTGTCACTGGAAACTAAAGGGAGACAAACCACATTGCTTTATATTAGGATTATCAAATTACATTTTACCAAATAAAATAGGCTAGTATTGCACCTTTGCAGATGGGTAGCTTGTAAGCCAAAGTCTAAAGTCAGGATGGCATGTTTCTGGGCTTAGGTCTTCACAGATTTTCTCTAGAGTGGACATCCAGGAAATGGCCAAATGACAGTTTTGCAGACACACCCACGACCCGTCCTGCATAGCTGTCGCAATCATTTTTGCAGCAATGGGACCTTGGCCTTGTCCCAAAGATATAGACTGGAACTTTGTAGCCGCCATGTTCTTGTCAGTGGCAAATTTGAGCAAACCTTTGGAAAGAATATTTTTTTAGATGACAACTAACAACAGATGTCATATAAAGTAGTACTTAATGAAACGAAAATATGCAGCATAAGTTGAAACATGTATACAAAGAAAAATACTTACTGGCCATAGGATCCGCTCCAGGACACAGAACAAATACAAGTGGAATGGTGGCGTTAGAGTCTTCATAACTTTTACTTAGGTCAAAAGGAGGTGGTTGGACAAATGTCTTCCCCAGTTTGTCAGTCAGATATTTGGTAATAGCTGGTACCATCTTATCAGGTCGTAGACAGCGAATTATGATTATCTTCTGAAGCTCATTGAGTTTTTCACACCAGGGTGCAGGTAGAGGAGTGTTTGCTGGATCTTTGCTATCATATATCACCTTGAATTCCCCAGGGTTTTTGATAAAATCATTTCTGTATGCATAAGATTGTAATTAACCCAAGTATAACTTAAAAAAAAGGAGAAAAATGCAGAAAATGTAAAAGTTTAGGCTCAACTTACTTTATGCCCTGTAAGCCCGGGAGTTCATTGGCTCTGCAGATCTCATCCCAGTTCTTGTCCTGAAGCCAAGAGGGGTCAGGGTTGGGAATGGTGTTTTGTAGGCCTACTCCTCCAGTCAGCAAAAACATAAACTGGGAGTATTCAATCTCATTCTTTGCCCTGTACACAAAAGGTATCAAGATCTATATTTGTAATTTAAATATTAATTTGAATATTAAAATTGGTGTTTTAATATACTTACAATTGTATGTTACAACAGAGGAGGAATGAAAAAAGAAGTTTGTCTTTCTCAAATAATGAGCGGCATACATTGGAGTATAAATTGTAGGTGAAGTGATCAATGAGGTACTGAAGACGCCTCTCCAGTATCTTTGACTTATTGCTGATAAAAATAAGATAATTAAATAGATAATATGAGTCATTTATGCATAAATCATGTAAAAAAATGTAAAGGGTTAATCTATTTTCACGTTTCTGTTGGCAAATACTTACCTGTCTTGGATAGAATTAATGTATAGGTTGACAAACCAGCTGAGAGAATACTGGTACATGGGGTCTATATTGCTCAGGTCAGCAATACTGAAGAACAGTGTAGATGAATGCTTTGCTATTGGTCTATAGCCTTCTCTAGATTCTGCTATTTTGACCTCTGTTTTCTCTGCAATCTGAAACACAATTTCAGAATGTTAGTTTTCATGTTTTATGTTATTGTTTGTAACCTTTTTGTTTACAGACCTGCTGTTTCTTTGTTATCTCGTTTGACAAAATCTTAGCAGAATCTAAAATCTGAATTGCAGACTCATCTTCCAGAATATTCCCCTTTGAGGATTGTAATGTTTCCAGTATTTTGTCTTCAGTTTCCTTCAGCTGTCTTTTTATTGGCTGCTGACTGTAAGATTAAGGCATTTCTTTCCTCCTCCAGCTCTGGTCTGTGGAGCAAATGGAGCACAAGCAATTCTCTGCAAACTCTGACAGACATATAAATTTGCTATATAGCATTATGAGTTTGAACACTACCTTTCCTTGGCAACTACAATCCCCAAAAGCTGGTCCTCTAAGCCTTCAGGGGTTATCATGAAATTAAGCAGAGACACTTTGGTGGATAGTTCGGGCAGATAGTGTGGGTTTCTTAGTTTAGTAGTGATGTAGAAACGGAAATCAGAAGAGTACTCAATCACACTCTCTCCAAGTCTGATATAGTCAACACCTCCTAGAACAGTACAAGACTACAAATTAATATAACATATGTAAATAAGATCAGTCTACTTAGCTATATTTGCATCACCTTGTTTGAATGTCTGCTTGAGGAGCAGTGGTTCCAACGAAGGGTCAAGGTCTTCTCCCACATTTTCAAGCAGGAGTGGTGTGCCGAACTGGATGCAATTTTCCAATGTTCTCATATAATCTGCATCTGTCAGCTTTATGACACTCAGGTTGTTGTCCTTTTCTGAATTCTTCACCCACTTGTTTGCTTGGCCTTGAGGATCAATCATTAAAGGCCTACAATAACATACACATATTAGATGTTATTTACAAATATTTATACTTATTATAGTGTAAACACTTACCATCTTCTTGAATTACTGACAATAACTCCATTGTCAATTGAAAAACTGTCATTGGGAAGGCCTGCAAAATTCCAAGCCCTGATCTTAATTGGATCTCCCAGAGTTTTACTGAGGGAAAACTCATTAGATGAGGGAATATTTCTTGACTGCAAAAAATATTTAAACATAAATAGAACTTACTAATGAGGCTTTTTTGTTAATTATTTTTAGTAATTACATACTTTGCAGAGGTTAGTCCACTCTTTTGTACAGTGCTGTCTGAAGCCTGCTGTAAAGGCTCCCAGATAAGCAATGACACCGGCCGAAATGAGGACATCCCCAGTCAGGTTGTCATAGGTGCTCTGCAGGTCATCTGCCGCTTTACGCCACCTAAAACATACATAAATGTAAACTTGAGAACAAGTTTAAAGTAGATAAAACCATTAACATAAGCATAAACAAATGTTGCTCTTTCTTTACCTTGTCTTCTCTCCTCCAAGACCACCAATAAGCTTTTCAGCTCTCTCCAGTTTCCTTGCACACAAATCTACCTGGAACTCTAATTGTGCCTTTTCTTCTGTCTTTTCTTCAAATGTTTTTTGAAGAGCAGCCAAACGATCCTCAACCTCTTTGAGCTCAGCTCTCTTTCGGTCCAACAGGGCCATAGTGGTTGCAAGAGACTCTTGGGCTACTGCCAGATTGGCTTTCTTTGGGGCTACAACCTATAGGCACACACAATTTCTATTTTAGACTAAAACCAATGACTTAAGATAGGACATGAGCCACACCAGACCTTAGCCACTCTGTCATACTCTTCCATTGCTTTTATCCATTTACAAAGGCCCTCTGCTGCTGAAGATGCCTTCGCCACTATACTGGGGTCGAATTCGGGATTAGTCATGTACTCGGCGCGAATCTTTTGCATCACAGCTGCCTACAGAAATACAGAAATATAGTTCATATTTATTTATCAAGCATCAAAACACAAAGATTGAATAGTACACACGTTGAGAACATACAGGAATATTGTCCTTGTCGTACTCTTTTAGATCTCGTAAAAAATTCATATCACCCAGTAGCTTCTTGCTTGGTCCCCAGTAGTCAAAAATCTATAAAATATTACACACACTTATGAGCATATTGTTGACAATAACTAAAATATGATAAAAATGTAAAGAACATACCTTTTTACCAGTTCCAGTGGGGTCAGGGACTTTATCTGGTTTTATATCCTTCATTACACACACAGCAGCCATCACAAGCTTCACTCCTGATGGTGGGTTTTTCATTGACTTCACAATAGTGACATCAGAAGGCTGAAACATGGAAGCAGTTTAATTTACTGGAAGGTCAAAGCACAAAAGTTTCTATGGCTACATGGGACACATAATATAGATTAAAGGAGGAAATACCAACCTTCAAAGTATCTAAGGCTGCAAGAGCAGTCTCTAGGGCAGGGATGGCTTCAGCCAAATCACTCTCACACTCATTCTTTAAAGCTTGGGCCTCATTTGCTTTTACAGTCGCTGCTTCTTCATCAACACGAACGGTTTTACTCTTAGCTTCCACTTCTTCTGACTCAACTTCAATAACCTGAAATACAAAAAGGTAGATTCAGTTGTCAGTTGGATTCCTATGCTTTATTGAAGATTTACAGCATGTGAGATCAAAAACAATTATGCCCACCTTCATCATTTTTGTATTGTCAATTTTGGCTTGTTCCAGTTTGGGCTGTAGGTCTATCAGTTCCTGCTTCATTTCTCCCACCTAAGGTATATAGAATAGAGTGTGTTGAGAGGGTTGTAGGGGCGTGAAATTACATGGTGGCTTTATTAAGTGTCCTCGTTCTTTACAGTTGAAACAGCTGTTTCTGAGGTCTCCCCACATTTATGCTGCCCATTAAGACAATATTGTTCAGTTCATTTTGTTTTTTTACTCTACAGGGAATCTGATTGTGCCATGCAGTGATGCCAAAAGTTAGCACACTATCCACTAGTGCAGAGGTGTCCAAACTTTTTTTCATCGAAGGCCAAATCACATCTCAAATGAGGCTTAGAACATTCATTTTAGGTCTGTATCACAATGCAGTGTGATGTTATTGGGGTTATAGTGGCTGAATTACTTGCTGTAAAAATGAATGCCTAGGGCCAATTTAACAGAAGGTAATGTAAGGGTTTTGTTTACTGACTTTCACATTACCAAGCTTCCTCAAATGGTACAGTCAGACGGTGAGAAGATTCTTTTGTACACACCTTCTATACTGTGCTCATTTGGAAAATGACTACCCACAATTGTGCCAAAGTACTTAAAAATGCTCAACACACAGAGCAGAACATTTATATTGAAACTGGAGCAGTTTCTTGGCCACATTCATTAAATTCCAACTTGTACAAATAAAACAGAGAAGATATAATACTGCAATATTGTAGAATATACAGTACCTGAGATTCAGCAAAAGCTAGTTTATCCAAGCCATTAGTATAACGTCGCTTTGCCTTCATAACAATGTCTCTTTTTTCAGTAAGTAGCAGCCGAAAAGCTGCCATGAGCTCCAAATAGGATGTAGGAGTCACATAGTTATAACGGCCAAGTTCTGACAGAAATCTGCAACAAGTAGTAGTTTGTTTAGTAAATAAGACTAAATGAATGCATGTAAAATCCCCAGGCCATACCTATCAGAGAGCTGCTTTAGAGAAGTGTGGAATGTTTTTACATATTGGTATAACCTCATGTCGCTCTATGTCAGTCATTTCTAGTGTCTTCAGGAATGAAATAGCTACTCTCTCAAGAGCTTCTTCTGGCCATGGCTAATATACAAGAAAATGACAATGACATTTCATCTTGACTATATGATGCATTACAATTTTACACATATGTTTTGAGATACAAATCTTTTACCTGAAACCAGTCAATAGTGCAGCAGTTAATGAGAGATGGAAACTGTCGCAATCTGTTTCTAAATGCATTTCCAATTGGACTGAAGGCCACCACAATGTGCAGGTTTTCTCTGCAGCGTGCAATAAAAAAGGCAAACAGAGTCAAAGGACTCAGCTCCACATTCTTGTTACCAGCCTGAGCAATAGGGCGTATGGCCTATGGAAAAAAATAACAAAATAAGAAAAAATACTGAAAATCATTTAAGTAGTTAATTGTAGTATAGTTTACCTCTATTATCTCTTGCTTTTCATCTACAGCAAAGAGATTAGGAACCTCTCCGGTGTTCAGGACACTGTCCACATCCTCAAGAAATGCTTCATCTTTGATTTGAGTATCCGTGAGGAGAAACACAGTCTTCTGACCTTTCACCCCAGCATTTTTCATCAGCATCTATAACAAATTCAGAGACAGTGTAACTACAAAGGTAACACATCTGTAAAGATGTTTATACAACGCTCACCTTGATATCATCCCTCCACTCGGTCAAGCCGTAGCTCTTGGAGATTTCAGGCTGAAACATGGTCATGTGGGCCATAAAAGTGGCTAGACGGGTTATGGACTGTCGACCACTGCCTCCCAAACCCACCAGCAGAGCATTCCCACCAGGTTGCTTTAACACACGACTAATCCGAGACAGGTGCTCTAAAACATAACTATATGACAAAACAACATATTCAGCTGTAAAGCTTTTGATATGCATTCCAAAAATAACACTAGAGTATATAAAAATCTTACAGAAATATAACAAGGTTCATGCGGCTCTTGTTCATCTGGTTGTATTCTACCAGACAGGACTCCACCACTTTAGCAAATTTGTCCACTGATGGCACTTCAGCATACAGACGGTCCTCATCTTCCAAGTCAGGGGTCATGTAGTCACCAAATAAAAGATTACGCATGTCCTCTTCCACAAGCTTAAAAATTCATTAATTAATTCACCTAGAAAAACAACACACTAAGGTGGAACACATCTTTTAACTTACTTGCTTGCCCGTTTTTAGATGTTCAAAGACTTGATCAAATGATTCTTTGAAGTTATCGTGAAGAATGTTGCTCATTAGCCGGTAAAGCCAGGTGCGGTCACTGTCATCCACCAAGCGGTCGTAGTAGACTCGGAAAACCTCGTGAACAAACAAGCGGATCATAGTTTGTTTGCTTTTAAGCGACTGTTTCTTCAGGAGTAGACAGCCTTGGATCACTCGAGAGAAGTCACGCAGGTTAAAAGTGTAATGTGATTTGGCTGGAGTAGGAAGCAAGTACTCCATGGCCTTCTTGTAAACCTGTGAAGCCCAAACCACATAATTTAAAAAAAAAAATGAATGTAGCAAAACTATGTAACATTATTGATTTTACTAAATTTACCTCCATGGTGGCTGTGACAATTTGATTGCCAATGGTGAAATATTCAGGGGTAAACTCATTGTTTTTTAGATAAAAGGACATTATGTTGGAGAATATGCGAACCATTGTATCATCACTGAAGGCATTAATACTGCAGATGTTAAAGTGTCTCAGGAAGCGAGATGTAACAGCATTTCTTCCTCCACCAGGGGGACCCATTGCAGAGATAAATTGAACGTCTACTAGGCAGATTCTGGATGTGTCCTTGAGATCATACCTGCAAAAAAATATAGATATAAATAAAAATAATCACTTCAGAATTTAAAGCAAATATTGTACCAGTTTCCATGGTCCATGAACTGTCTGAGAAGTTCCACTGGTGGTTGTGCTCCAAACTGTTCCAGCGCTGGCATATTCACATCATCGACAAATATTATGCACTTCTTTCCAATTGGGGGCCCATAGACTCCCTGTCTTCGCTTATTTAATCTGGACATGATGATATTCTACACAAAACAAGTACACATTTTACATTTTGAAATCTAAATAAAAATTGAATATAATCCTAATAGCTTACTTGTGTCTGATTGGCACTTGTGCGTGCTGAAAAGTTGATGAAAAAGGGTAGATAGAGATCTTTGTCTAAATTGTTCAATAGTTTGTCCTTGATATACACAGACTTCCCAGTGCCAGTGGGGCCAACAAACAAACTAGGCCTGAACAGAAAATACACAAAGTAAATAAAAGCATGTAATTTCTACTTAAACCTTCAAAATATGATGCTGTATGTCAATTTGAGAATGGTACGCAGTGCTTGTAAAAATGCTTACACTCCATATGTGATGCATAGGTCCATAAGGTATGTATAACGGACCGTGTCAATTGTGGGAACAATTATCTCTTGCACTTTGGTATTTTTGCCCCCTAAGTTGACATTCTTGATGCCGTCATTCCAATGAATCCAGCGACCTTTACCTTTAAACTGTGCAAAAAATATTCATTAGCATTATTCATTGCAGTAATTGAGGTAATTGTGTAATTGTAAGTAATAACACAGTAGTACCTCATAAAAGTAGTCGTAAACTAAACCTTTTTCATCTAGTGGACATTCCCATTTCCCAATGGCCTCAGGAATAGGGTTTTTGTCTGTCTTTCCTGTTAAAGTGGTTCTAAAGAACTCATTAAACTTCCCCCGGCTCTGTGCATCACAACTGCCCCCTACTGACCACACTAGAGAGAAGGCAAAGGCAGCCTGTAGAAGAAAAAAGAGAATAGAGAATTTAAAAACAACTGGAATCAAAGTGATAAAAGGTTGCTCTCTCAATTTACCTTAATCCAAACATGAAGGATTTTGTCTTCAGGGTGTGTCTTGACAGGTTCAGATAGCAGCATTTCAAACAGACGACACAGTGAGGTCACAGTGTTACTGTCACTAGTCGGGACAACTTCCTGTAGAAAAAAATGCATATTTACAATACTGATATTCTTAATTGTATGTGTAAATATAATTTTATTCATTTTCATCTGAGGTTTAGGCTACCTTGCAGTATTTGCGCAGCATTCTCAGGGCAGGGGGTAAAAGCCAGTGAAATAGTTCTAACAAAAGGGTCCTGCTCACTGGACTTTGTAAATCCTCTGGAAGAGTATTGAACCAAGAAAGAACTAAAGGCTCCCAGCCTAACTGAGATGGCTCCATATAGATCATACCACATCTACTGACTGTAGCAGGCTGCAGAACAAAAACAGTAACTACATTTACATGCTTATACACTAAGATAACATTTGCATGCTTATGTACTAGTATCTGGTAACTTACAGAAGCTTGTGAAAGATCCATAGCCTCAAAGATAAGGCTCATCTGATTGGACATCTGAATAATCTCACCACTCATCAGACACAGCTGTCAGGGTCAAATAAAAATTTTAAGTGTACATGACATACAAATGAAGCCATTTTTTCATTACCTTTTTGTTATCATCAAGTACTGTGTTCATGCTCTCAATCCACAGAGTATCTATGGGTCCATCAAACACTACCCATTTACGTTCTGGTGTCTCAGCTGATGCAAATTCCCTAAACGTGTTAGCCACAATACCATCTGTCCACTTAAAAAAATAAAAATTGTACTGCATAAGGACATTTTTCACAGTCAGTAGCAGTTACATATAGACACTGATGTACCTCATGGGAAACCAAATCAAACTGCCCGAAGAGCTGCCCCATAGTGATGGACTTAGGGTTCAGTGTCCTGTAAATGACCTTCTCCTCCTCTTGACCCTGTTCATTCATCAGAGTCAGTGTGTCTGCTAGAACATGTAGAACTTTGGTCTTTCCCGCAAAAGATTCTCCAACCAACATGAAACTGGCAGAGATAGATACATACATGTAAGGTTAATGTTGTGGTAAAGTATATCATTTTAATATTTAACAGAAAATAAACATACCCATGTCTCACAATCATCATCTCATATGTCTGAATCATCTTCTCTAAAAATACTTGAGTAGGTTGGACATTGTGGCTTTTGCAGCACTCTTCAGCAGCTTTATAAAACAACTACAAAAAAGATCAAATAAGTTTATTATTGTATATATAAAGTATAAAGTAAAGAAGCTTAGTAAATAAACTAGATTCATACCTGATAGTCAGCTTTAGGAAGGGAGATTCCAGGAAACAAATCGCTGGTAATCCCATTGAATAGAGGAATATCATGAGACAGAAATTTAGGCTCATTAACATCTTTTATAGATCTCAGGAGCTATAGGAATAAAATAAAATAATATATTACAAAATGCTCAAAAACACATTGTCAGTGAAAGTTTATAGTTCATACCAGTATATCCTCATTCTCTTCTGGATACTTCAGTTTGAGATTTCCAGCTGCCACAAGTACAGCTTTTACGGCCCTCATGCCATAGTCGTAGTGAAACTGGGAGGAAAGCTGCTCTGAGCACAGTCTGTAGGTCATTACTATCTTCACTGACAATGGTTTGGCATTCAGAAAGCCGTACGAATACAGCGAGATCTCAGCAATCAAAGCATAGTTTGGGACCATCATGGCAACAGTTCGAAATAAAACCTGGGAAAGAAAATTTTTACTGTCAGGTTAAAAAGGAAAATATAGCAAATACAGCAACATAACAAAAAAGTGTTTAGTTTACCTTAAGATTGTCAGGTAGTTCCGATCGCCCTGCATAGCCTGGGTTCATGGTGATGGACACAAAGCAGTTGGGATTAAGTTTGAGTGTTGTTCCTTCAAAATCAAAGTACTCCAGCTTCTGCTCAATGGCTCTCTGAATACACAGCACTTGTTGAGCCACGACAGAAAGCACCTCCAGTTCAATTCGATTGAACTCATCAAAACACGCCCATGCACCTGAAGATGCCAGACCTTTGAAAAACTGTAAGAGGAAATGTTATCAAATGAGTTAACCACATGCATGTAGGTTTAACATAATGTAACACAAATTCTAACCTTGCCCATTGCAAGATAATCCAACCCATCTGAACAGTTAAACACAACACACTGAACAGCAAGTGCTTTGGCCAAATCCTTTGTGGTTTCAGTTTTCCCTGTTCCTGCTGGACCCTCAGGAGCACCACCCAGGTTTAGGTAGAAAGCCCCAATCTAAAAAACAGAAACAGTTTAAGAAATCATGATATATTACACCACTAAGTTTTTTTTTTTTTACTTACCAGAGTTCGGTAACATCTGTCTGTCAGTGGAGTGATGACTAAACGTGGAGAGTTGCCAAGATATTCATAAGCATACTTGACATCACAGTTGATAATTCTAACATGCACATTGTCGTTGGTCCAGTAGTACCGGAGCTGGGCCAGCCACTGGAAGTCTGTATCTTTTGATACACCTGATTGTAGTTGGATAGATATTTAAAAATAGTGTATAGAGCAACGAAATTGTTAAAATGAAAGTGGTCTGTGATAGGATACCTTTCTCAATGAGCTCCATGATGACATCTCTGGCATGTACATCTATTGTGACCAGTGCTCCCAAAGTGGTTCGAGTTTGTTTGGCCAGTTTTCCTCTCACAAGCTCCACAATGTCATTCAACTGACTTTGGAGCTGCTCATAGTACTTTTTCAAAACCTAGACAAAAAGGAATTTAAAAACTGTTCCATACCATTTTCAGAATCTTGAAATCTTAACTAAACTAATTTTAAACTAACCCCTGCTCTAATAGCTTCATGTACTTCCAATGTCCAAAAGATTTGTGAAGTACAAAGCACCACCTGTCCAGGCCACTCCCTCACCCACTGGCTGCGGGTGGTTTCAGCATAGGCCTGAAAAGGACATAATCACACAGTTAAATGATACACACAAGATCTTAATAATATTGGACATGAATTCACTAACTTCTCTCGAACGAGCAATCACATCATTAACACTGCGCAGCATCACATCCTCCACCTGCACCAGCCACTTCTCCACTGCCCCTTTGGCCTCTACTGTGGAAATGTTCTGGACAAGGGCAACACGCTCCCCTTCACTGCTATACATGGCCTACAGGAGAGAATGATTATTATTATGTTGTAATTTTAGTGATAAAATAAAATAGAGCATAATGTGCACCTGGATATCCAAATTGGGTAAGAAGTCCAGTTTAGAGATACCCTCAAAACACTTTTTAAGGTGTGGCTGAACTCGCAAGGGATCCTTGGTCTCTGACAAAATCTCTAACATTTCATCATTTGACAAGAAAAAGAACCTGATGACAGAAATTATAACTGTATTAGTATTGTGTAAATTTTTCTCTTCGTATGTATAAAGCGCATTCATCATCTTACCTTGGAAAGAAAAGGCGCTTCTTTTCAAGATATGCATTTAGACCTTTCATAATTGTGTCCAGTAAGTTATTGGATTCCTGTAGCTTTTCAAGTAAATCAGGCAGTGATGTTGCTGGTAGGATCTTTAAAGCAAGCAGAGCATATTATCTACTAACATATAAAGGCTTATGTTATAGCCATAAGACTAATACAACATTTAATATAATGCATGCCTTAGGGTCCTTGACACAGTGTCTCATGACCTCTCTCCAGATTTTATCAACAGTTTGGAAAAGACGTCCCTCCTCTGGAATCTGATGCATGATGTCCTGAGAGGAGAAAATGGGTTCCAGGTAAAGCCATTGAGTCTGCACTTTTACCCACTCATCAATGGTTCCTTGGATACGAAGCAAACGATCTTCCCAACTCTGTATAAAAAAAGAAAATCAATTAATGTGAAGTAAGCCCGACATGTTTTTGTAAAATATCAGTAACCTGCCTTGATTTCATGTTCAAATGGCTTAATAAATGGTGAGCCCCTCATTGTCTGAGTCTTAACTATTTGGTCATCCAGCATAGTTTGAATCTCGTCCAGTGATATTAGAATAGATACGCCAGTCTCTCTGTGAGGCTGATGGTGGAAAGCAACATCATCCCATATGGTCACCATAGTCTTCATGGCTTTCTCAAAAGAAAATTCCTGCAGCGATAAAGAAAACATGATTAGGGTGAAAAGCTCAAAATGTAACTGCAATGTGTAATATACTTACTTTACTAGCAGCTGCACTGACAGACTCGAACTTGTCTAGGTAAGGAGTGAGGTTTTGTTTTAGGATTTTTCTTAGTGTAGTGCCAGAGTCTGGGGTAATATCATATCCTACTATTTTTGACATTTGGTCCCAGTGGCGTTGTCTGATGCCCGGATTACAGAGAATGGACACAAGAGGAACATGCTCCTACAATACAAGATGCATTGTTTAGTTCTTCAACACGCATTTAAAGTATTTTTACTACTTCTACTACCTTAAACTCTTTGATCTCTTGTAACACAGTACTGCACAAAGTTGCAGTGGGACTCTCAGTTTTGCTTGAATCTTCTGCACCCTCTTGCCCAGCTTTACTCTGTCTCTGTTGGAAAAACTTTAACATCTTGAAAACGTTCCTGAAGAATTCATCAACTTCCACTTCCATGCTCTCTCCATTCAGGCCCTGGAAAGATCCATCCATCCATCTAAACAGAGACACTATTAATGCCACATATTTGTTACCACAATAAATAAACTAAAAGGAACCATACAGTAAATCATACTTTTTTTCTGTGTGCTGCCACTCCAGCACAAGCCCAAAGAGTTTCTGGTAAGGTTCAATGCTCTCTTTAATTGCAGCTACTTCTGGGTAACTGGTTTGCGCCATGTCGTAAACTTTTTTTCTTCTTTATTGATGTATTCTACAGTTTCCTCTGCCTCCCGGATCAGTTTCTGAACAATCCTAATATCTGCCACATACTGCAACAAGACCAGTTTTAGGACAAATTTTATATAAGGCCTAGAAAACATAATATTCATAACCATATTTGGTTACATGAAATTGTATTTTTTACCTGTGGAATCAGGTCTAGCTCTGAGCATTCTGGGAAATCAAGAATTCTGTGGGCTAATTTAGTCAACTCTACCATTAGTTTTTCTCTTGTGGCAATCAGCTCATGTTTTCCTTTATACTTAGCTTTCTCTATCACCTAGAAAAAAACAACAACTCTGTATTATATTACAAGAAACAATTATTTTACAGCATACGGAGAGAGAAGAGGATTACCTCATCACTTAGTTCAAATGCCTGCATGATGTTTTGTGGCCACAGAAATACAGTTTTGTGAAGCTTCAGATCATCAGGCTCAAATATGTGGACATCCACAAGGTACAGTAATTTTTTAAGGGATTCCTGGTACAGAAGCATTATACACAAACTGTTATATGAAGGAAAATAAATCATTAGTTAAAGCCTAAGCACTGTAGGCCTACTCACAGATATTTTCTTCTGGAGTTGTGAGAGACCTGTTGTTTTGGTAAAGTTGATGTATTCAATCATTTCAACCATCTTTTCTGTGCTTTCTGGTACTTTCTGAGCATTCTCCTTGATTGTTTCAAATTCTGAACAAATCCTTCAAACACACAGAAAACGTGATATAAATTACATATGGATCCAATTGTATAGTAATTTATGTAATAAATTGATACTTAAACCACTTACTCCACATTAAGCACTCTGTGATTGTTAACTAGTTTCTTGATGAGTTCTTCAGCAAAGTGTTTAGCTTTGTTGGCTAGTCCCTGCTTTAGTTCTTCACAATCCAGATGGACCATTGTGAAGTGGGCTTTGGCTGGAAGGTCGATAATCTCTTTGGACAAACGATGGAACTCCTCCACTTTCTTAAAATATCAGACCGGGTTTTTATATATATATATTTATAATAGCTATTGTAAAGTCTACCTTATTTTTAAGTAAGTACCTGAGTATATTCTTCAAAAGAATGCTCCTCCTCCATGAACAACTTCACTTGAGTTTGTGCAGTTCCATTAACAAGCCATGCATATTTTTCAACTGTAAAGGTAAACAAATATTATTTTGTGTAAAATAATTATTGTAATCTTATATACTGTCAAAAAGACATAATTTGTATAATATTACCATAACTCTGGAAATGTTTGTCGGGTTCCTCTAAATTTTTTTCAACCGCTGTCTTCAGTATGGCATTAGCACTACCCCATATATGATCAGCCACTTTAGCGTCCACAAATGAAGATGTTGACTGAGCCAGCCATGATTGGACAGTCGGTACTTTCTTTAGAAATATAAACAACAAATGTTTGACATAACTCTTCAAACTAATTCTGAGCCTGAAGTCTGAGCCACACTTACCTGCAGTGTACTTGTTATTGAATTAAGAATCCCAAAAATGGCTCCCCCTAGATCTTGTAAGGTTGGGTAAATCTCCATCTTTTCATCATCAAATGTCAGAGACATTCTGAACAAAGGCAGGCTGTGCTGATTCTTTTCATCAAAAAGACTAGCATATTGTGCTACACTTTTATGAAGCAGGGACTTAAGCTGTAAAATATTATAAACAAATTTGAATGTAAGAAATAGTATATGTGCTGTATATCCAAGTATTTGATCTTAACCATAAAAAATGACACAGTAATCTCACCAGATTGGACATAAGAGTGGATGCACAGTTGTAAAAAGAGTCCAACTTCTCTTCTTTAATACCCTTTACTGTATCTCTTAGGGTTAGCAGATGAATAATTTTCGGAAACCAAGTGTTCATTATGTGCTCTTCTGTTCTCTTGCACTCCAATGCCATTTTATTGTGTAAACTTTTACAGTCAACAGGCCCTGAAACTCTGAATAAACATTAGACATAATAAATCATGCTATTATTACATTGTTATTATGCCCAGTGCATTTTATTACCTGTAATCTGAAAGATCAGCTAAGACTATTGGAGAAAATGTGGTGTAACTGATGTCCAGTATTATCTGCATCACTGGATGAAGAATGTGCAAATTTGCTTTGATCTTCCTGTGGCTTTGGACAAAGCTTTCGTGCCGGGGTTGTGAGAAATCCAAAATTCTATTGCACAAGACAAAATATTTACAATATGTTGTCTAGGTTGATACATTTATTGTGTAACTTACTCAAGTGAAGTAACTTCCTGTTTCTCAGTATTCTGTTTGTGTGGTTCTTTTAAAATTGAGCCCACTGATGCAAAAGCAAAATACATTAAAGTAACCAATTCTATTAGTAGCAAACACACACTTAAGAGTAAAGACACTAAATATAAAAAAATACCTGTATGTTTGACAATTGCATTACGGAAGTCCTCGCTCACTTCTGTGCAGAGCTCCTGTAACAGTGCCTGTGTTCTTGGAGTATTTTTAAGTTCAGGCAGGAGTCGGCCAGTGATGGAGTGCAGCCATTCTTGTTGTATTGGAGTAAATGGACCACTTTCCACACGTTTCTTTAAAAATGCATAATTCATCTGAAAATAGGAGAAGCAAATGTTATTTCTCAAACATAAGCATTTCTCTGTTAATGGCATAAACCTGTAAACCAACCCGTTCCTTCTGGTCTTCACTGATCATCTGTGATAAATTTGAAAAACACTGTGTTAGATGGATGCTTGAAATAAATAATATTTTATGTAGACAGTGTCTAACTGTGTATTTCTTACAGAGGGTGGAAACTGTGGCTCTGGTGATGAGCTCTCTGGTTCGTTATCCAAGCACCGTCTATAGGCAGCCATGGCCCTGGACACCCTGTATGACAGTATATACAATACAACTGCTTTAGCCAGCTAACATTGTAGTTAACTGCAAGTGTTTCCAACCTGACAGAACACTTACAATAACAATCGACGTTGGTCATTTAGCATTTTCTTTTTTTCGACGCTTCTGAAGTTTCTGATGAATCAACATGCATGTCTCTTTGACAGCGTCGACCTTTGTGTCAATTGGCGGCAGGACTGGGAACTTTGGCAAACCATCCACTTCTTTGTCTTTCAAAATTCTACCGGAGGTTGCCATTTCTACCAAAAAAACATTAACATCAAAGGAAATCATTAAGTTAGATTGCCAAGTTAATTAATGATCAAAAGACTTTATTACTAATATATTTTAGTAATCACTAATTATTACTACTAATATCAACAAAACTATTTTACTGCAAGCAGAGGAGAACTAATTTAAGGAAATGCAACGAAGTGTTTGCAACTTAATTTAATCTTTTCTAAAGTCTATAGATGGCGCTGTTTATCCTGGTTTGGCAGTTTTTGATGGAAGAAATGACCGGAAGTTAACGAAAAACCCGCTAGCTTACTGCTAGCTTACTAGCTGTCGCCGACGTAGCTCAACAATATATAAGGTAATATAACTATTTCAAACATTATCGTGAATTTTGATGGATTAATATGATAATAAAGCCTAGAGTTTGACATAAGTAGACAATGTGAACCCCAAGAAAATGCCTAAAATAGAATTTAAAAACACAGCGTTAACGTTAGTGTAGTTGTTATTATAGGCCTGAACTTCAGTATGTTTCAAAGAAGACCACAGTTCTTTAGTTTAAGGTCATGGTTTAAGGTCAAGGGTATATTTCCTCTGTTATTTCTGGCCATTTTTGTTTTATAATTGAGTTGTTTTGTAAGTGTTGCTGTACTTACTGTTACGCAGATAAAAAGTGCGACCTACTCTGTGAAATCTACTCTGTAAAGTCTCCTCTGTGAAGTCTACTGTTTGAAATCTTTGTACGATTTGCTCTGTGTCAAGCTCAGCTAAATGTGCCTTTTCCGTTAAGCGATATGTGATTTTCGATTTGTGATTTTCGATTTGCCTACTCCTATAATCTCCCCGAGGCCAAACAAAGCTTTGAGTTAAAGCCCACAGAGCTCTGAAGTTTAGCTTTGAGTTCCGGAGTTGCCATGGTAACAAGGCTTTATGGAACTTTACATGTATGATGTCATCGGCGCCGTGAACCTGATGGAACTGGGAGGTTTTCAGGTTCTAGAATGTGATGATGTCATACTCCCAGACGGGGCAAGAGCCACGTTTCCCTGTTGACTGAGGCCGAGTGTTGTTAAGAAGTCACTGATATGAGACAAACCTCGATACAGTGCGCTTTCGATTCGATACGGTTCAGTAAAAAATAAAGGCTAAATCATGGAAAATCTTTGTTAAACCACTTCTTGTGCAAAGTTCATATGAAACACAAACATTTTAATCCTCAAAACAGCGAAAATGTCAAACGAGTTTCCTTCCACTAAACAAACAACGAAACTGTAGCTGTAACAAAATCATTTAGTAAAATAAACCAAAAATACTCTTGGTGATATATCGATAGAGCAGCCCACAATATCGATACTGTGTCATCACATTAAACGATACGATATATCGATATTTCAATATTTTTGCACACCCCTCTACTCTTTATCACACTGTACTTTGCCACGAAATATCCAAAAGGTAAACGCACAAATGTTAAACCTGGTATTGAAATGATTAAAAAACTCACTGTTAGAACACAATGGCCACGTTCACATGATGTTTTTTAATTGTTCTGGATTAAATTGTTTGGACTTAAAATATTTTCCTTGGAGTTTACATGGAAATAATAATTCTGAATATCTGGGTTTCACGTGACATTACAGGGCGACGTTTGTCAGCGCGCAAAATCAGATGGAGGGCAAGAAGTGAACCGACTGGAGGGAAATGCCGATGTGTTGTGCAGTTTACGGTTGTGCCAATTGTTCTAACCGAGAGAAGGAAAAGCGATTTTTTTAGAGTACCGAAGATAGTCGTCCACAAAGGTCAGAAATGGGAAAAGCTGACAGAACGCCATAAAAAGTGGATTACAAACTAGAGCCCGACCGATATGGATTTTGCTGTGGCCGATATGAAACCGATATAATGGGAGTTGGCGCTGCCGATAGCCGATATAATCACCGATATATTTAGTGATGTAAAAGTTCACTGTAAATGTTGAATTGTTTAAAAAACTTAGGTTTGGCTCTGGTGGATTTTAAATTGGGTTTATTTAGGCAACATTTATTGTTATTCTGCCTCTTTACATCATATTTACAGACAGTAGGTTGGCTTAATGGCATTTTTGCATCACATTCTAGACACTAGTGATGGTATTCCAGTTCTTTTTAGAGAACCGGCTCTTTTGGCTCGGCTCACTAAAAGCTGCTGGTTCTTTTGGCTCCCAAGTGGCTCTTCAGATTGTTTTGTTGCAAGCAGGACTGAATCAGGACTGAACCAGGTCTAAACCAGGACTGAAAAAGGACTAAACCGGGACTTATTTATTTTATGCTAAACTACAGTCAAATATGCTCGTTTTTTTAATTTTTATTTTCTTTAATCCTACGTACACGCAAATTTCTCAAAGTTTCGTTTTTAGCCGCTGTCAAACCACGAATCACGCGGCGTGAAGAGAAAAAAAGTGAGAGAAAGAGAAAACACCCCTACTAGCATCAGGATCCGCAGCGGATCCGCTTTCGCTCCGCCAAATCCGCCCCACAGTCCGTCCGCTTTGCGGATCCGCTGCGTATTTGTTCCGTATTCGCATTCTGACTGTTGCTAACCCTAACCCTTGGATGGCCTGCTGTTACAGAGAGAATCTGCGGTTAAATCATCTTAGATCCGCACTGTGAACGTACTTTTAACACAACACTTTGTTTTTGACACAATGATTTGTACTATCAATGCGCGGATCCGCGGGTAACCCGGTTCGGATTCGCTGCGCGGACGCGCCACTGACTCAGCCGTTATCAGAACCTGAGAGAAAGAAACAACATCCACCTGTTGTCCGTGGATTTAACTGTAAGTAATAGTTTAAAAGTTAATTGTATTAGTCATCATTAATGTACATAACGTTAACGTTATATTGTGGTGTGTTTACATGTGTGACTCTGTGTGTTTTATCAGTTTGGACGAGTGCAGTAGGAAAGTTAGCGACAGAAGCAGCTGACGTGATGAAGACGATGTGAGGTCAGGAGTCAGGATAACTCCATCTCTTGAGGTAGATCCCAGTCTAAATACTATTTTTATATAAAGCTACTTATATTCTTGTATATTTTTACGATCACAGAATTGTAATTCTGCTCCGTGATCATCGGTTCTGGCTGGACGCCGCTCTCGGCGCTCTGCCTTCGGCTGTGGAGCGACGGTGACACCGGTGTCTGATCTGGTTGTGTTTTAACCAGAGATAATTATTATTTGTGTAGACTAGAGTGTTGACTGTTGAGTTGAGACTAAAGTGCAGTCATGTCAGTGCCTTAATACAATAATTTAACGCAACGTGCCATAATACAATAACGTAACGTAATAAAAAGCACAACTTTTAACAGCTAACGTTAGCTAACCAACCAAAACTTATGTTGTTTTTCCCCAGATGACATCAGGACCCTGTCCTTCTGCTGAATGTCACCATCAGGACTCTGTCCTTCTGCTGAATGTCTCCATCAGGAGCCCTGCACACTGATCAGAAGTAAGTACTTTTAATGATTTTTGTGACTGTGAAGATTTAGTTTGGAGTCAGATCTGACTTTGTCTCTAACTTTCTGTTATGGGACTTGAGACGGTGCTTCAGACTTTCAGTGAGAGATGTTGACATGAACACTAATGTGTCACATCTAAATTACACTGATATTGACTATGAACACCATCATAAATTGATTATTATATTTTAAATGTTGTGGTAAAAGTAAATGTAGTAGAGTATTGTGTATTAACAGCAGTGAAATACGTCTCATGTTCATACTCAGGCTTATACTAAAACAAAAGAGTTCAGTTTTACTGCGCTAAAGTATTTCCTATGAGTTAAATCATGTTTTTCATCTCTGTTTCAGAATATACTATGGTTAATAAGAAGATGGACATAAGGGCCTGATAAAGACCCTCTGGAGGTAAATACTGCACTTGGATTAAACACTGTGGCCTGAAATGATCCAAACTGATATTTGTGTTTCTCTTATTTGATGTTTTACAGAATTCCCTCTGCTGGGCCAAGTTCCAAAAATGTAGAGACAGACCCTCTGTAAGTTTACTGTATTATCCTACTTTTATTAACTTTCATAACTAAACATATGCACATTATAATCACACCTGTTGTTGTGCATATTGTTTCTTTCAGAACCTGCTGTGGTGGAGTTTAAAGACTGACCCTCTGTAAGTGCATAGATTTCTCCAATCAAGTGTTTACCTTTCATGTTCAAATCACACAGCCACTGTCATGACTTACAATGTTCTTCACAAACCTGAACTCTAACTCCTTACAAGAATAAGAGGTGTAATGGGGTGTTTAATACACACTGGTGTCATTTCAGATGCTGTGAGAAAGGGGAAGCCCAGAGCTGGACACTGACAGACTGGATCTTCACCAGTAGGACTGAAGAGGAGCCAGACTCACTACACCTCTGCCTCAAAACCTCTGCCTCAGACTGAAGCTAAAGACAGAGGCTCTGAAGCTCCCACACTGCACACTCTATAAGAACAACCATCCATCTAATTGTTCTGTGGTGGTAAACACAAGTTAAGTTTTAGTTTGAACAGTATGGTATGGCTACACTCTGTCTCATCTGTCCAGGCTTTTACTCATATAGCTTATATTTGTTTTTTGCCATTTAAAAAAAAACAAAAACTTTGCTTAACTTGAATTATTTTTAGTAAAAACTGTAAATTGTCATTTTCATATTAAGAATGAAGCATTGGTTAACTTAAAGGGTATATAAGTCCTATAACATTAATAATGATTATTCATGTCCTAAGATTTCTAATTAATGATTTAAATAAATATTGTTTACAATGTAAAAAAAAAAAAATAACTAATGAGATTTAGTGATAGGATATCACTGATCCAACTTTGAAATTGTTTAAGTTTATGTTTTTAAATTTAAGCCTTTATATCCTAGTTTTAATACTTGCTGTAAAAGGTTTATGTACAATTACAATGCAAATGCTGCTGGTGTGTATTTAGGTCAGTAGGAAGTGGATCAGTATTAAATCTGAAGCATATTTAGGCTCCTAACGACACAATAAACAGATCCGCGGCAGATAACCCGGTTCTGAAAGCGGATCCAAAACGGGTCCTGGGCGGATCCG
>NW_026571473.1:42243447-42245947 GCF_026225935.1 Boleophthalmus pectinirostris
CCTCGAGTGAGAGACAAGACCGAGTCCAAACACGAGTCCGAGACGAGACACAACGATCTACCCACACGACCTTGGCCATCGACTGGTAGATCACGATCGACGTATTGAGCACCACTGATCTAACAGATCCACGGGCTCTGCTCACTGAGCACATGCACTAGTGTCACGAGAGCGTGCACGAGGAGCACAGCTCACACTTTGACCAATCACAGCGAGAGGAGCCGAGAGGAGGCGGAGTCTGTTTTTAAGACGACTGAAGGATTTTGGGCTGAGAAAAAGTTCATGATTTAAAAAAAGGTAAAAAAGGTAAAAATCACCACAAAAAAAAAGTTTCAGTGAGTGTGACCGGGTCGACTCCACACACAAACTGAATGTTAAGAACGGACCAATCAGGATGCAGAAGCTCGGCCGCTGTGACTGCTGCCCTCCATGAGGTTCATTTGGAGATGTCACACTCTGACCTCTGACCTCTCTGCTCCCTCAGGTTCACATGGAGGAGCCGTGTTTTGACTTCCTGCGCACAAAAGAAACTCTGGGGTCAGAACCAGGACTAAACCAGGACTAAACCAGAACTAAACCAGAACTGAACCAGGACTAGACCAGGACTAAACCAGAACTAAACCAGGACTAAACCAGGACTAGACCAGGTCTAAAGCAGGTCTAATCCCGGTCTGGTTCAGGTACCAGGTTTACCCGTTGTACAGAAACACGTCTGGAGTTCTGGGTTTTTCCGTCACTGTCCAAACTCAGGCCACGAAGTTCAGGTCAGTCCACAAACGCCCAGATGCCCTCCCACGTGTGTGTGTGTGTCTGTGTGTGTGTATAGTGTGTGTATAGTGTGTATTATATCAGATGCCCTCATGTGTGTATGGGGTGTGTGTGTGTCTGTGTGTGTGTATAGTGTGTGTATAGTGTGTATTATATCAGATGCCCTCATGTGTGTATGGGGTGTGTGTGTGTCTGTGTGTGTGTATAGTGTGTATGTGTATGTGTGTATAGTGTGTATGTGTCTGTGTGTCTGTGTGTGTGTATAGTGTGTATGTGTCTGTGTGTCTGTGTGTATTATATCAGATGCCCTCGTGTGTGTATGGGGTGTGTGTGTGTGTGTGTGTGTCTGTGTGTGTGTATAGTGTGTATGTGTGTATTATATCAGATGCCCTCCCTGCGTGGCAGTTCGGAGTGGGTGGAGGAGCGGGTGCAGTGTTTCCTGTCGTCCTTCGGGAGGCGCCTGTCGTCTCTGAGCGCAGACGCCTTCAGGACGCAGCTGCAGGCGCTGGTGCAGCAGAAGAAGAAACACGACTCCAGTTTAAGAGAAGAAGTCGAACGAAACTGGAACGAAGTGACGACTCAGCAGTACTTCTACCACCGAGTACTACGACAGGTACTACTACTACTACTACTACTACTACACTTCTACCACCGAGTACTACGACAGGTACTAAACTACTACTACTACTACTACTACACTTCTACACTTCTGAGTACTACGACAGGTCTACTACTACTACTACTACTACGACACTTCTACGACAGTACTACTACTACTACTACTTTACTTACTACTACTACTTATACTAACTACTACTTTCTACCACCGAGTACTACGACAGGTACTACTACTACTACTACTACTACACTTCTACTACTACGACAGGTACTACTACTACTACTACTACTACACTTCTACCACCGAGTACTACGACAGGTACTACTACTACTACTACTACTACTACACTTCTACCACCGAGTACTACGACAGGTACTACTACTACTACTACTACTACTACACTTCTACCACCGAGTACTACGACAGGTACTACTACTACTACTACTACTACACTTCTACCACCGAGTACTACGACAGGTACTACTACTACTACTACTACTACTACACTTCTACCACCGAGTACTACGACAGGTACTACTACTACTACTACTACTACACTTCTACACTTCTACCTACTACGAGTACTACGACAGGTACTACTACTACTACTACTACTACTACACTTCTACCACCGAGTACTACGACAGGTACTACTACTACTACTACTACTACACTTCTACCACCGAGTACTACGACAGGTACTACTACTACTACTACTACTACACTTCTACCACCGAGTACTACGACAGGTACTACTACTACTACTACTACTACTACACTTCTACCACCGAGTACTACGACAGGTACTACTACTACTACTACTACTACTACACTTCTACCACCGAGTACTACGACAGGTACTACTACTACTACTACTACTACTACACTTCTACCACCGAGTACTACGACAGGTACTACTACTACTACTACTACTACACTTCTACCACCGAGTACTACGACAGGTACTACTACTACTACTACTACTACTACTATCTACTACACCGAGTACTACGACAGGTACTACTACTACTACTACTACTACACTTCTACCACCGAGTACTACGACAGGTACTACTTACTACTACTACTACTACTACTTCTACCACCGAGTAC
>NW_026571473.1:42250947-42315947 GCF_026225935.1 Boleophthalmus pectinirostris
AAAAAAAAGTTTTAAAGTTTGTAATTTTGAAGTTTTGAATCAGAATTGTGAGAATAAATTGTGTGTTTGTTCGTGAAGCGCAGATCTGCGGACACACCGGGACTTTCCTGCCTGCGGCCGGTTCAGACCGGATCAGGCTCAGACCAGGTTTAGTCCAGGTCTAGATCAGGTTTAGACCAGGTTTAGACGAGGTTTAGTCCAGGTCAGACTTTCTCCTCTTTTTTTCTCTTTTCTAAACCTTTTCTCGAGTAAAACACAAACGTCGTTCAGTCTTAATAAACATGTTTCTTTATTCTAAACTTTCACTCGCTGCGTAAAAATGGCACACGCACTTTACGCACGGTGCGGATGACGCAACGACGCTGCCCACTTAAATATTACATCATTAAATCTGGTCCGCGGGAAACGAGCGCCGTAAAAAAAGTTTTAAAGTTTGTAATTTTGAAGTTTTAAATCAGAATTGTGAGATTTAAGTGTCTGTTTGTTCGTATGGATCTGCGGACACACCGGGACTTTCCTGCCTGCGGCCGGTTCAGACCGGATCAGGCTCAGACCAGGTTTAGACCAGGTTTAGACCAGGTTTAGTCCGGGTCTAGTCCAGGTTTAGTTCTGGTTTAGTCCTGGTTTAGTCCGGGTCTAGTCCAGGTCTAGTCCGGGTTTAGTCCGGGTCTAGTCCAGGTTTAGTTCTGGTTTAGTCCTGGTTTAGTCCGGGTCTAGTCCAGGTCTAGTCCGGGTTTAGTCCGGGTCTAGTCCAGGTTTAGTTCTGGTTTAGTCCTGGTTTAGTCCGGGTCTAGTTCCGGTTTAGTCCGGGTCTTGTCCAGGCCTAGTCCTGGTCTAGTCCTGGTTTAGTCCAGGTCTAGTCCGGGTTTAGTCCAGGTTTAGTCCAGGTTTAGTCCGGGTCTAGTCCTGGTCTAGTCCTGGTCTAGTCCAGGTTTAGTCCAAGTTTAGTCCGGGTCTAGTCCGGGTCTAGTCCTGGTCTAGTCCGGGTCTAGTCCTGGTCTAGTCCGGGTCTAGTCCAGGTCTTGTCCAGGCCTAGTCCGGGTTTAGTCCAGGTCTAGTCCTGGTTTAGTCCTGGTCTAGTCCTGGTCTAGTCCAGGTCTAGTCCGGGTTTAGTCCTGGTTTAGTCCGGGTTTAGTCCGGGTCTAGTCCAGGTTTAGTCCGGGTCTAGTTCAGGCCTAGTCCGGGTCTAGTCCAGGTCTTGTCCAGGCCTAGTCCGGGTTTAGTCCAGGTCTAGTCCAGGTCTTGTCCAGGCCTAGTCCGGGTTTAGTCCAGGTCTAGTCCGGGTTTAGTCCTGGTTTAGTCCAGGTTTAGTCCGGGTCTAGTCCTGGTCTAGTCCTGGCCTAGTCCTGGTTTAGTCCTGGTTTTGTCCAGGTTTAGTCCAGGTTTAGTCCGGGTCTAGTCCAGGTCTAGTCCTGGTTTAGTCCTGGTCTAGTCCTGGTTTAGTCCTGGTCTAGTCCAGGTCTAGTCCTGGTTTAGTCCTGGTCTAGTCCTGGTCTAGTCCAGGTCTAGTCCTGGTTTAGTCCTGGTCTAGTCCTGGTTTAGTCCTGGTCTAGTCCTGGTCTAGTCCGGGTCTAGTCCTGGTTTAGTCCAGGTTTAGTCCTGGTTTAGTCCTGGTTTAGTCCAGGTTTAGTCCGGGTCTAGTCCAGGTTTAGTCCTGGTCTAGTCCTGGTCTAGTCCAGGTCTAGTCCTGGTTTAGTCCTGGTTTAGTCCAGGTTTAGTCCGGGTCTAGTCCAGGTCTAGTCCTGGTTTAGTCCTGGTCTAGTCCTGGTCTAGTCCAGGTCTAGTCCTGGTTTAGTCCTGGTCTAGTCCTGGTTAGTCCTGGTTTAGTCCTGGTTTAGTCCTGGTCTAGTCCTGGTCTAGTCCAGGTCTAGTCCTGGTTTAGTCCTGGTCTAGTCCTGGTCTAGTCCAGTCTAGTCCAGTCCTGGTTTAGTCCTGGTTTAGTCCAGGTTTAGTCCGGGTCTAGTCCAGGTCTAGTCCTGGTTTAGTCCTGGTCTAGTCCTGGTCTAGTCCAGGTCTAGTCCTGGTTTAGTCCTGGTCTAGTCCTGGTTTAGTCCTGGTTTAGTCCTGGTCTAGTCCTGGTTTAGTCCTGGTCTAGTCCTGGTCTAGTCCTGGGTCTAGTCCTGGTTTAGTCCAGGTTTAGTCCTGGTTTAGTCCAGGTTTAGTCCGGGTCTAGTCCAGGTCTAGTCCTGGTTTAGTCCTGGTCTAGTCCTGGTCTAGTCCAGGTCTAGTCCTGGTTTAGTCCTGGTCTAGTCCTGGTCTAGTCCTGGGTTAGTCCTGGTCTAGTCCTGGTTTAGTCCTGGTCTAGTCCTGGTCTAGTCCAGGTCTAGTCCTGGTTTAGTCCTGGTTTAGTCCAGGTTTAGTCCGGGTCTAGTCCAGGTCTAGTCCTGGTTTAGTCCTGGTCTAGTCCAGGTTTAGTCCGGGTCTAGTCCAGGTCTAGTCCTGGTTTAGTCCGGGTCTAGTCCTGGTTTAGTCCAGGTTTAGTCCTGGTTTAGTCCAGGTTTAGTCCTGGTTCAGGGTTTGTCTGGTTCTCGTTGTTGTTTTTATAAAATGATGATGTCATATAAAAGTGGTTTGAGTTTATTTATTTTGTCGAAGAGAAATTAAATTTGTAACTGGACAAAAGTTTATTTAAAATATTTTACATCTTTATGAAGTTTGTAAAGTTACAGATTTTTATTTTACGTTTGGATTCTTCAAAACTGAACTAAAAAAAATCTGACGTGGAGAAAAGTTTAGTGAATTTTATTCAAACGTTTAAATCAGAAAACTGCATCTGAATCCTTCAAATACTTTTAGACGGATTTAAAACGAGACTAAACAGAGTGAATAAAATGAGTGTTAAATATTTTCATAAATTATTTGGTTTCACGTTCTATTTCAATTTAATATTTGACATTTTACTCTGGATGTTTTAAATAAATTAAATCTGTTTTTATGTTTAATTTGAGACTTTTGTGACTGAAACAAACACGACTCCAGGGTTTGACTGTTAGTTGTTTTTTTAGTTTTTTTTTTTTTTGTTTTTTTGAATACTTAAGAATAAAACACATCTGGTTTACCAAAATAAAACATTTCAGACACGTTCAGTGAAATATTTTTGTTGTTTTCAGCTCATGTTCAAACCAAAATAATCATCCAGATTTTCAAAAACAAAAACATTTTAAACACAAACTGAGACTTTTTCATTTTTCTGTTTTAGTGTAAAAAAAAAAAAAAAAAACAGATTTTGACCTCGATTTCCAATATTTAAATTAAAGTTTATTTCTCCTGAGTGTTTTAATTTAGATATTTTATTTAAACTAAACCGGGACTAAACCGGGACTAAACTGGGTCTAAACCGGGACTAAACCGGGTCTAAACCGGGTCTAAACCAGGACTAAACCGGGTCTAAACGGGGACTAAACCGGGACTAAACCGGGTCTAAACCAGGACTAAACCAGGACTAAACCGGGTCTAAACCGGGACTAAACCGGGTCTAAACCGGGACTAAACCGGGTCTAAACCGGGACTAAACCGGGTCTAAACCGGGACTAAACCGGGTCTAAACCAGGTCTAAACCAGGTCTGGGTGTGTCCATGTTCAGTTTGAGTTGGAAAGTGAAACGTGAGTTTATTTGTGGAAAATGAAAGTCTGAGGTTCACAGCTGCTCCGACGTCGTGCTCTTGAGCAACACAGGAAACTCCCTCAGATAAGAACACAAAGAACTCTGTCCTCAGTTGAACCAGGACTAAACCAGAACTACACCAGGACTAAACCAGGTCTAAACCAGATTTATTTTTCAGGTTTGTCCTTGTGTCAGTAAAACTTCATATAAACCAGAGAATCAAATATAAAAAATTAAAAAGGCAGAGTTTTTCTTGGTGTTATTTAAAATAATAAACATATTTTCAAAAATTCATTTCACATAAATAAGTCCAAACCTCATCACCAACGTTGGATCTGTTGAAAACAAACGTCTGGTCTTTGTCAAACCGTCCGTCTGATGTTGGTGTTTCATTTTTTGGCTCCAGATGTGTTTCGTTTCTTTTTGACTCTTTCATTTCTCGTCCGTCGTTCATCACAGAGGCTCAGGGTTAAACTTTCCGTCTCCTGTAAAATCAACTTTTCAGATCTTTCTTCTTTCTCAGACTGATGTGTGGCTCTTGGATTTGTCGCCCAAGTGTTTTTTACATTGATTTGGTGTTTTTTTTTAAACAAATTGCAGTTTATTTCTGTCAGACTCCCACGTGACGACGAACTAAAACTACAACAACGACGACGACGACGACGACGACGCGGCAGATTCAGAATCTGTTTGTTGTTTGTTCATTTTTCAATATAAAAGTAAAAATAAGAAAATGAAAAAACAGCAGTTTTCTTCATTCGTCGTCTCCAAAACCAAACTGAAAAAACAGATAATGATTTGTTTTTTCAGTTTTGGATTTTGTGTTTACTTCTGTGATGTTGGATTTTTGCGCCGCATTTGGACTGAACCAGGACTGAACCAGGTCTGGGACCAAAGCCGGACCAGACTTGACTCTGAGTCTCCGCAGGGTCCGAGCCTCAGCTTCAAGCTCTGGTCCTGCCCTGGGCTCTGAGCCTCCGGTCTGGTCTTTTTCTCAGTCCCGGTCTCAATCTGGTCTCGGTCTGGTCTCGGTCTGGTCTCGGTCTGGTCCCGGTCTGGTCTCGGTCTCGGTCTCGGTCGGTCTGGTCTCGGTCTGGTCCCGGTCTGGTCTCGGTCTGGTCTCGGTCTCGGTCTGGTCTCGGTCTGGTCTCGGTCTCGGTCTGGTCTCGGTCTCGGTCTCGGTCTGGTCTCGGTCTCGTGGTCTCGGTCTGGTCTCGGTCTCGGTCTCGGTCTGGTCTCGGTCTGGTCTCGGTCTGGTCTCGGTCTGGTCTCAGTCTGGTCTCGGTCTCAGTCCTGGTCTTAGTTCTGATCTTAGTCTTGGTCTTGTAACAAGTGTTTGCTTATTACTGTGTAATAACTGTGTAATAACTGTGTTATTACTGTTATAACGACTGTGTGATTAGTGGAGTTGAATGATCAGAAGATCCTCAGAGGCAACAGGAGGACGGGGCAGGAGGACGGGGCAGTAAACAGGAGGACGGGGCAGGAGGACGGGGCAGTAAACAGGAGGACGGGGCAGGAGGACGGGGCAGGAGGACAGGAGGACGGGGCAGTAAACAGGAGGCGGGGGAGGAGGGCAGGAGGACGGGCAGGAGGACGGGGCAGGAGGACGGGGCAGGAAGGGGCAGGAGGACGGGGCAGTAAACAGGAGGACGGGTAAACGGAGGACGGGCAGGAGGACGGGGCAGTAAACAGGAGGACGGGGCAGGAGGACGGGGCAGTAAACTGAGACGTGGGATTAGTTGAAAAAATGAATAAAGTGAATTTTACAAGGAAAAAGTGAAATAACAAAATATCCAACAGCTGCAGCAACAAAAATCAAACAACTCAGTGAAACGTCCTCGTTCGTCCAGGAGGAAACAGAGTCGGAGCCGCTGAGTCCAGGTTCATTGTTTTGAGGTGGTGACGTCATAAAGTGCAGCAGATTGAACAGTTCAGTGGGGGAAGCGGCTGGAGGAGGTGGAGACACACGACCTGCAGTGCGTCTCCTGCCAGACCAAAGATCTAAAGAACAGTTCCTCACTCATCATCAAATGAACCTCAGGTTTGGGCTCCTGGTCTGTGCACATCAAAGCCTCTGAGAACACGATGTTTACAGTTAGCATTAGCATTAGCATTAGCATTAGCATTCCAAGAGTTCATAAGTCACAATGTGTCACATGATCAACACTGATCACGTGGAGCACATGTTAGCATTAGCACGCTAGCTGTTAGCAGGCTAATGCTAAGCTAACTAGCATTGACTTATGCTACACATGGACACAGACACAGACAACATGGCTAACCTTAGCATTAGCATTAGCATTAGCATTAGCATGCTAACCCTAGACCAGACGTGTCAAACTCATGTTGTTCCGGGCGTCGTGTCCGGATCAGAAAACTCAAGTCATATAAACCCCAAAAATAACAAGAAGCTCAAATATTTGTGCAGAGAAACACAAATCTATTATAATTGATGAACTCTTTCTTTTACAAAATATTATAATATTATGAACAACCTGAAACTTTAAGAAAAATACAATTTCAACACAAAGTTTGAACATGAACTTGTCTGTAAACAGGAATAAGTCCATTTTTGTTGTAAAATCCTGCACTCGGCTCCACTTTTCTCATGTTGGACATTTTTCTGATGAGGGTCACGGTCAACAGTCAAAACGATCGTCCTTTAAGAGCGTTTGGAAAGAGACAAGTCTTCATTTGTGCTGCTCTGGTGGGAGGGGCCACGTACAGAGACGCTGGAGACGCTGCTGTGATAAACACCACAGAAAATTAACAACATTTTAATAGAAAATATCAATTAAAATATTTTAGTAGAAAATAAGCCGAAAGTCGGACTTTCCTAGTTCCTGGTCTGTGATTACAGGACTTTTGTGTCATGGATGTTCCAAAACCCAAACTGTTCTTGTTTATGTGCAGAAGACACAATGTGAAAAGAGTGATTTTACATCAGATGGACTTTTTAAAACACAAAGTTCACAGTGTCGTGTGTCTGAAGGTTTATGTTCAAAATCAAACCTCTGACTGTGAAACTTTCCACTTTTCTTTCAAAGACGTGGCTCAGGTTTGAAGAGGACAATGTTCCAGCAAATTCAAACCTCCAGTGGAAAAGTCCAGATTCTACAAGAACATCTGACAAAATTTAACCCTGGAAAATAAATAGTGTTTTTAGACACAGAAATCTGAACGTGGCTCCTCAGAAACTCTGCTCCAAACACGTCAGGGGGGAGTCGACGAACTATTTTTAATGACAAAACCACAAAGATTTGGGAGATAAAATTTGAGATTTTTCCTTTTTTCAGTCCAATCTGAGACGGTCGAGCTGAACGTTCGGAGATTTGACCTGGAATGAGTCTGAGGTTTAAGTGGTGCCTGTGTTGTCCTGGTTTGTGCGTTTGTGTTTAGTGTGTTTTGAGTGTTTTGAGTGTGTTTTTGTGTGTGTGCAGTGCCCGTCCTCCTCCTGCTGCTGCTGCTGCTGCTGCCGGTGAAGCTGTCGTCTGCAGAGCTTCATCTCTCCTGCTCTGTCAAACCACTGCCTGAAGGACGGATCCAGCTCACGCTCCACCCAGAACCTCCAAAAGACTGTACGGACCACAGCTGGGAGGACGACCAGGTGAGACCAGGACTACACCAGGACTAAAACAGGACTAAACCAGGACTAGACCAGGACTAGGACTAGACCAGGACTAGACCAGGACTAAAACAGGACTAAACCAGGACTAGACCAGGACTAGACCAGGACTAGACCAGGACTAAATAGTCATGTGTCTCACATTTGTGTGTGTCACATTTCCAACACTGTGTTGGTGTTTCTGGTGGTTTAAAAATGAACTTCCTCCTGCAGAAGCTCAGACACAGAACAGAACCAACACAAGAAAGAAACGAACGACAGTGACGTCATCTCAATCTCATGTCATTAAAGTAAATCACAGCCTGTTGGACAAAACCGTGTAAAGTCTGAACGAGACGCACGACGAGGACGACGCTCTGAAACTTACAGGAAAATAAAAGTAAAAAAGTTTTTCTTTACATTTGTGTCTGATCAAACTGAACCACAACAGACCTGACTTCTGTTTCTCTGCTTCTGTGACGAACTGAGACTCTGACACAGATCTGACACGAGCCGCCTTAGAGCTCCCGCTTCACTCTACACGAGCCGCCTTAGAGCTCCCGTTTCACTCTACACGAGCCGCCTTAGAGCTCCCGCTTCACTCTACACGAGCCGCCTTAGAGCTCCCGCCTTCACTCTACACAGAGCCGCTTAGAGCTCCCGCTTCACTCTACACGAGCCGCCTTAGAGCTCCCGTTTCACTCTACACGAGCCGCCTTAGAGCTCCCGCTTCACTCACTCTACACGAGCCGCCTTAGAGCTCCCGTTTCACTCTACACGAGCCGCCTTAGAGCCGCTCAGAGCTCCCCGCTTCACTCTACACGAGCCGCCTTAGAGCCGCCTTAGAGCTCCCGCTTCACTCTACACGAGCCGCCTTAGAGCCGCCTTAGAGCCCGCTTCACTCTACACGAGCCGCCTTAGAGCTCCCGCTTCACTCTACACGAGCCGCCTTAGAGCTCACCGCTCTTTCACTTCTACACACGAGCCGCCTTAGAGCTCCCGCTTCACTCTACACGAGCCGCCTTAGAGCTTAGAGCCGCCTCTCCCGCTTCACTCTACACGAGCCGCCTTAGAGAGCTCCCGCTTCACTCTACACGAGCCGCCTTAGAGCTCCCGCTTCACTCTACACGAGCCGCCTTAGAGCTCCCGCTTCACTCTACACGACCGCCTTAGAGCTCGCTTCACTCTACACGAGCTCCCGCTTCACTCTACACGAGCCGCCTTAGAGCTCACTCTACACGAGCCGCCTTAGAGCTCCGTTTCACTCTACAACGAGCCGCCTTAGAGCTCCCGTTTCACTCTACACGAGCCGCCTTAGAGCTCCCGCTTCACTCTACACGAGCCGCCTTAGAGCTCCCGCTTCACTCTACACTTACACGAGCCGCCTTAGAGCTCCCGCTTCACTCTACACGAGCCGCCTTAGAGCTCCCGCTTCTTTAGAGCCGCCTTAGAGCTCGCCGCTTCACTCTACACGAGCCGCCTTAGAGCTCCCGCTTCACTCTACACACGAGCCGCCTTAGAGCTCCCGCTTTCACTCTACACGAGCCGCCTTAGAGCTCCCGCTTCACTCTACTCACGAGCCCGCCTTAGAGCTCCCGCTTCACTCTACACGAGCCGCCTTAGAGCTCCCGCTTCACTCTACACGCTTCAGCCGCCTTAGAGCCCCGCTTAGAGCTCCCGCTTCACTCTACACGAGCCGCCTTAGAGCTCCCGCTTCACTCTACACGAGCCGCCTTAGAGCTCCCGCTTCACTCTACACGAGCCCCGCCACTTAGAGCTTAGAGCTCCCGCTTCACTCTGCACGAGCCGCCTTAGAGCTCCCGCTTCACTCTGCACGAGCCGCCTTACAACGAGCCGCCTTAGAGCTCCCGCTTAGAGCTCACTCTACACGAGCCGCCTTAGAGCTCTCCCGCTTACACTCTGACACGAGCCGCCTTAGAGCTCCCGCTTCACTCTACACGAGCCGCCTTTAGAGCCCGCCTCCCGCTTCACTCTACACGAGCCGCCTTAGAGCTCCCGCTTCACTCTACACGAGCCGCCTTAGAGCTCCCGCTTCACTCTACACGAGCCGCCTTAGAGCTCCCGCTTCACTCTACACGAGCCGCCTTAGAGCTCCCGTTTCACTCTACACGAGCCGCCTTAGAGCTCCCGCTTCACTCTACACGAGCCGCCTTAGAGCTCCCGCTTCACTCTGCACGAGCCGCCTTAGAGCTCCCGCTTCACTCTGCACGAGCCGCCTTAGAGCTCACCGCTTAGAGCTCACTCTACGAGCCGCCTTAGAGCTCCCGCTTCTACACGCTTCTCCCGCTTCACTCTGCACGAGCCGCCTTAGAGCTCCCGCTTCACTCTGCACGAGCCGCCTTAGAGCTCCCGCTTCACTCTACACGAGCCGCCTTAGAGCTCCCGTTTTGAGACACACCAAACAACACAGTCGATGTTTCTTCATGTGACTTTTCTTAAAATGAAACACACAGATTCAGCTTCACAGACGTGACTGAGCTCCACACAAGTGTCGACTCATCTGAGCCGTCACCAGGACTGAACCAGGACTAGACCAGGACTAGACCAGGACTAGACCAGGACTAGACCAGGACTAGAACCAGGACTAACCAGGACTAGACCAGGACTAGACCAGGACTAGACAGGACTAGACCAGGACTAGACCAGGACTAGACCAGACTGAGACTAGACCAGGACTAGACCCAGGACTAGACCAGGACCAGACTGACCAGGACTAGACTAGACAACCAGGACTAACCAGGAACTAAACCAGGACTAAACCAGGACTAAACCAGACTAAACTAAACCAGGACTAGACCAGGACTAAACCAGACTACCAGGACTAAACCAGGACTAAACCAGGACTAGAACCAGGACTAGACCAGGACTGAAAGGGACTAGACCAGGACTAGACCAGGACTAGACCAGGACTAGACCAGGACTGAACCAGGACTAGACCAGGACTAGACAGGACTAAACCAGGACTAAACCAGGACTAAACCAGGAACTAAACCAGGACTAAGGACTAAACCCAGGACTAAAACCAGGAACTAAAGACCAGGACTAGACCAGGACTAGAACCAGGACTAGACCAGGACTAACACCAGGACTAGACCAGGACTAGACCAGGACTAGACCAGGACTAGACCAGGACTGAACCAGGACTAGACCAGGACTAGACCAGGACTAGACCAGGACTAGACCAGGACTAGACCAGGACTGAACCAGGACTAGACCAGGACTAGACCAGGACTAGACCAGGACTAGACCAGGACTAGACCAGGACTAGACCAGGACTAGACCAGGACTAGACCAGGACTAGACCAGGACTAGACCAGGACTAGACCAGGACTAGGACTAGACAGGACTAACCAGGACTAAACCAGACCAGGACTAACCAGGACTAAACCAGGACTAAACAGGACTAAACCAGGACTAAACCAGGACTAGACCAGGACTAAACCAGGACTAAACCAGAACTAAACCAGACTAGACCAGGACTAGACCAGGACTAGACTAGGTCTGGTTTCAGGTCTCTGTCTGTTTCAGAACACCGCGCTCACTGGAGGATCTCAGATGGACGAGAACCTGGTGGAGAACGTCACAAACCAGACCCTGCGCCTGAAGAGATGTTTGACACACGCCCACTTCAGCGCCTACTGCCAGGTGAGTCCAGTGGAGCACTTCCTGTATGACCACACGATGACATCACGAGGTGGAGGTTTCTTTGAGGTTTTGGAGCCGGTGCCGAACGTGTGAAACGCCATCAGAACCGAGCAGAGGATTGTGGGACATGTAAATAAAGAAATGATGATTGTTTGGAGGCAGCAGGGGGCAGACTCCTCTGACCTCTGACCTCTGACCCTGAGTGTGCAGAAGCTCGTCTCAGTGTTTGTGTTTGTTTGTGTTTCAGAGTTTCGTGGAGGTGACCTGCACAGGTGAGTTTCATATCACACGTGTTTGACCTTTGACCTGCGACGACTCCTTTATATTTCACCTTAAACCAAACATCAGACCGTTTCTCCACGAGAGACGAGACGTTTTATTTATGATTCTCTCATTTTGACTTAAAGAACCTAAACACCAGAGTCTTTTTTGCTGCTGATTCTGTGAACGTCTCTGTCTTTATTCTGACATTTTACTGCAGATTTGTTCAAATTGTGACTTTTGGCTCAAAGTCGTGTTTGTTTCAGCGTCTTTAGGATCAACTACAGTCAGAACGTTTGAGTTTTCAGGTTGAACTCACAGCCAGAGTCAGACGCAGATTATTACATGACGAGCGCAGACACTGGTGTCTACAGCAGAACGTGAGGAGCTCCTCTCACCTCCTCTCACCTCCTCTCTGCTCCTCTCTGCTCCTCTCACCTCCTCTCACCTCCTCTCTGCTCCTCTCTGCTCCTCTCAACTCCTCTCACCTCCTCTCAGCTCCTCTCACCTCCTCTCTGCTCCTCTCAACTCCTCTCAACTCCTCTCAACTCCTCTCACCTCCTCTCACCTCCTCTCAACTCCTCTCTGCTCCTCTCAACTCCTCTCAACTCCTCTCTCTCCTCTCTGCTCCTCTCACCTCCTCTCACCTCCTCTCACCTCCTCTCACCTCCTCTCTGCTCCTCTCAACTCCTCTCACCTCCTCTCACCTCCTCTCACCTCCTCTCTCAACTCCTCTCTCCTCTCTGCTCCTCTCACCTCCTCTCAACTCCTCTCACCTCCTCTCTGCTCCTCTCAACTCCTCTCACCTCCTCTCAACTCCTCTCAACTCCTCTCTCTCTGCTCCTCTCTCAACTCCTCTCACCTCCTCTCACCTCCTCTCTGCTCCTCTCACCTCCTCTCAGCTCCTCTCTGCTCCTCTCTGCTCCTCTCAACTCCTCTCAAACTCCTCTCACCTCCTCTCTGCTCCTCTCTCTCTCACTCCTCCTCCTCTCAACTCCTCTCTGCTCCTCTCAACTCCTCTCAACTCCTCTCAACTCCTCTCTCTCTCCTCTCTCAACTCCTCTCACCTCCTCTCTCCTCTCAACTCTCTCTCTCTCTGCTCCTCTCAACTCCTCTCAACCTCCTCTCTGCTCCTCTCAACTCCTCTCTCACCTCCTCTCAACTCCTCTCTCTCCTCTCCTCTCTGCTCCTCTCAACTCCTCTCACCTCCTCTCAACTCCTCTCAACTCCTCTCTCTCTGCTCCTCTCAACTCCTCTCTCCTCTCACCTCCTCTCTGCTCCTCTCAACTCCTCTCAACTCCTCTCAACTCCTCTCTCTCTCTCTCTCCTCTCTCAACTCCTCTCAGCTCCTCTCAGCTCCTCTCAGCTCCTCTCAACTCCTCTCAACTCCTCTCAACTCCTCTCAGCTCCTCTCAACTCCTCTCAACTCCTCTCTGCTCCTCTCAACTCCTCTCTGCTCCTCTCACTCCTCTCACCTCCTCTCACCTCCTCTCTCAACTCCTCTCAGCTCCTCTCAACTCCTCTCTGCTCCTCTCAACTCCTCTCTGCTCCTCTCAACTCCTCTCTGCTCCTCTCAACTCCTCTCAACTCCTCTCTCTCCTCTGCTCCTCTCAACTCCTCTCAGCTCCTCTCACTCCTCTCAACTCCTCTCAACTCCTCTCTCCTCCTCTCAACTCCTCTCACCTCCTCTCAACTCCTCTCAACTCCTCTCAGCTCCTCTCAACTCCTCTCAACTCCTCTCTGCTCCTCTCAACTCCTCTCAACTCCTCTCAACTCCTCTCAACTCCTCTCTGCTCCTCTCACCTCCTCTCACTCCTCTCAACTCCTCTCTGCTCCTCTCAACTCCTCTCAACTCCTCTCAACTCCTCTCAACTCCTCTCTGCTCCTCTCAACTCCTCTCTCCTCCTCTCACTCCTCTCAGCTCCTCTCAACTCCTCTCACCTCCTCTCACCTCCTCTCAACTCCTCTCACCTCCTCTCAACTCCTCTCTGCTCCTCTCACCTCCTCTCTGCTCCTCTCAACTCCTCTCAGCTCCTCTCACCTCCTCTCTGCTCCTCTCACCTCCTCTCAACTCCTCTCTCTCACTCTCCTCTCAACTCCTCTCAACTCCTCTCAACTCCTCTCTCTCTCTCTCTCCTCTCAACTCCTCTCTCTGCTCCTCTCTGCTCCTCTCAGCTCCTCTCAACTCCTCTCTGACTCCTCTGCTCCTCCTCTCAACTCCTCTCAACTCCTCTCAACTGCTCCTCTCAACTCCTCTCTGCTCCTCTCAACTCCTCTCAACTCCTCTCAACTCCTCTCACTGCTCCTCTCAACTCCTCTCTCCTCTCTGCTCCTCTCAACTCCTCTCTCCTCTCAACTCCTCTCAGCTCCTCTCAGCTCCTCTCAGCTCCTCTCTCACTCCTCTCTGCTCCTCTCTCCTCTCAACTCCTCTCTCTCTCTGCTCCTCTCACTCCTCTCTCCTCTCAACTCCTCTCTGCTCCTCTCAACTCCTCTCTCTCCTCTCAACTCCTCTCAACTCCTCTCTCCTCTCAACTCCTCTCAACTCCTCTCTGCTCCTCTCAACTCCTCTCAACTCCTCTCTCTCAACTCCTCTCAACTCCTCTCTGCTCCTCTCTCCTCCTCTCAGCTCCTCTCACTCCTCTCACTCCTCTCTGCTCCTCTCAGCTCCTCTCAACTCCTCTCAACTCCTCTCTGCTCCTCTCACCTCCTCTCTGCTCCTCTCTGCTCCTCTCAACTCCTCTCAGCTCCTCTCAACTCCTCTCAACTCCTCTCTGCTCCTCTCAACTCCTCTCAGCTCCTCTCTCTCTGCTCCTCTCACCTCCTCTCACCTCCTCTCTCAGCTCCTCTCAACTCCTCTCACCTCCTCTCAACTCCTCTCTGCTCCTCTCAACTCCTCTCTCAACTCCTCTCAACTCCTCTCTCTCTGCTCCTCTCAACTCCTCTCTCTCTCTCAGCTCCTCTCAACTCCTCTCAGCTCCTCTCAACTCCTCTCAACTCCTCTCAACTCCTCTCAACTCCTCTCTGCTCCTCTCAACTCCTCTCAACTCCTCTCAACTCCCTCCCTCTCAACTCCTCTCTCAACTCCTCTCAACTCCTCTCAACTCCTCTCTCTCTCAAACTCCTCTCTGCTCCTCTCAAACTCCTCTCTGCTCCTCTCTGCTCCTCTCAACTCCTCTCAACTCCTCTCAACTCCTCTCACTCCTCTCAACTCCTCTCTGCTCCTCTCAACTCCTCTCACCTCCTCTCAACTCCTCTCAGCTCCTCTCAACTCCTCTCTGCTCCTCTCAGCTCCTCTCAACTCCTCTCAACCTCCTCTCTCTCAGCTCCTCTCTCTCCTCTCTCTCCTCTCACCTCCTCTCTCCTCTCACTCCTCTGCTCCTCTCAACCTCCTCTCTGCTCCTCTCTGCTCCTCTCTGCTCCTCTCACTCCTCTCTCCTCTCACTCCTCTCAACTCCTCTCAACTCCTCTCTGCTCCTCTCAACTCCTCTCAACTCCTCTCTACTCCTCTCAACTCCTCTCTCTCCTCTCTCCTCTCACTCTCCTCTCTCACCTCCTCTCTCTGCTCCTCTCTCACTCCTCTCAGCTCCTCTCACCTCTCTCTCCTCTCTGCTCCTCTCAGCTCCTCTCAGCTCCTCTCAGCTCCTCTCGGCTCAGGACTAAACCAGGACTTCATCTGTGTGTCTCTGTTTCCGTCGGCACTTGGGTCATAACGATGTTTTCTCGTGTGTTTTCCAGTGGACTGCAGCTCCGTGTTTGACCAGCCTGTGGACCAGTCGGCTCTTCAGTCGGCTCCTCCGTCGGCTCCTCCGTCGGCTCCTCCGTCGGCTCCTCCGTCGGCTCCTCCGTCGGCTCCTCCGTCGGCTCCTCCGTCTGCTCCTCCTGCTGATGCTTCCACCGGTGCGTCTGAAAATGTCTTTGGTCGACGAATCAAAATGTGAAACAGCCTCAAAACAACAGAAAATGACACAAACGTTTGTGTTTTGGTTCGTTCACGTCAAAGCGTCAAATCGTCCAGTTTCTGTGTAAAGTCGATGTGGACGAGCGACTAGAGCCTCCTGCGGTTTAGCGGCGCGAATCTGGTGTTGATGTGGCGAGTCTTGAGCGTTTTGGCGTCGACGTTCTAGACGCGCGTCCGAGGCGTCAGCGTCAAGAAGATGAAAATGCTGAACTTTTCGCGTCAGATGCACCGCGTCGACCAATCAGAGACGAGTATCCAGAGACACAGAGACGTGATTATCAAGAAGAAAAACCCCAGAACCAGAACCACAAACACCGAGAACTAAACCAGGACTACACCAGGACTAAACCAGGACTACACCAGGACTAAACCAGGACTAAACCAGGACTAAACCAGGACTAACAAACAGGACTAAACCAGGACTAACAGGACTAAACCAGGACTACACCAGGACTACACCAGGACTAAACCAGGACTACAGGACTAAACAGGACTAACCAGGACTAAACCAGGACTAAACCAGGACTACACCAGGACTAAAGGACCAGGACTAAACCAGGACTACACCAGGACTAAACCAGGACTAAACCAGGACTAAACAGGACTAAACCAGGACTACACCAGGACTACCAGGACTAAACAGGACTAAACAGGACTAAACCAGGACTACACCAGGACTAAACCAGGACTAAACCAGGACTACACCAGGACTTAACCAGGACTAAACCAGGACTAAACCAGGACTAAACCAGGACTAAACCAGGACTAAACCAGGACTAAACCAGGACTAAACCAGGACTAAACCAGGACTAAACCAGGACTAAACCAGGACCAGGACTAAACCAGGACTAAACCAGGACCAGGACTAAACCAGGACTACACCAGGACCAGGACTAAACCAGGACTACACCAGGACCAGGACTAACCAGGACTACAGGACTAAACCAGGACTAAAGACTAACAGGACTAAAACCAGGACTACACCAGGACTAAACCAGGACTAGGACCAGGACTAAACCAGGACTAACCAGACTAAACCAGGACTAAACCAGGACTACACCAGGACTAAACCAGGACTAAACCAGGACTAAACCAGGACTAAACCAGGACTAAACCAGGACTAAACCAGGACTAGGACTAGACCAGGACTACCAGGACTAAACCAGGACTAAACCAGGACTAGACCAGGACTAACCAGGACCAGACCAGGACTAAACCAGGACTAAACCAGGACTAAACCAGGACTAGGACCCAGGACTAAACCAGGACTAAACCAGGACTAGACCAGGACTAAACCAGGACTAAACCAGGACTAAACAGGACTAACCAGGACTACACCAGGACTAAACCAGGACCAGACCAGGACTAAACCAGGACTAACCAGGACCCAGGACTAAACCAGGACTAAACCAGGACTAAACCAGGACCCAGGACTAGACCAGGACTAAACCAGGACTAAACCAGGACTAGGACCAGGACTAAACCAGGACTAACCGGACCAGGACTAAACCAGGACCAGACCAGGACTAAACCAGGACTAGACCAGGACTAAACCAGGACTACACCAGGACTAAACCAGACCAGACCAGGACTAAACCAGGACCCAGGACCAGGACTAAACCAGGACTAACCAGGACTAAACCAGGACTAAACCAGGACTAAACCAGGACTAAACCAGGACTAGGACCGGACTAAACCAGGACTAAACCAGGACCAGGACCAGGACTAAACCAGGACTAAACCAGGACTAGACTAACCAGGACTAGACCAGGACTAACCAGGACAAACAGGACTGAACCAGGACTAAACCAGGACTAAACCAGGACTAAACCAGGACTAAACCAGGACTAGACCAGGACTAAACCAGGACTAAACCAGGACTAGGACTAGAACCACCCAGGACTAAACCAGGACTAGACCAGGACTAAACCAGGACTAAACCAGGACTGAAACCAGGACTAACCAGGACCAAGGACTAAACCAGGACTAAACCAGGACTAAACCAGGACTAAACCAGGACTAAACCAGGACCAGGACTAACCAGGACTAGACCAGGACTAGACCAGGACTGAAACCAGGACACTAAGACCCAGGACTAAACCAGGACTAAACCAGGACTAGACCAGGACTAGACCAGGACTAAAACCAGGACTAACCAGGACTAAACCAGGACTAAACCAGGACCAGGACTAAACCAGGACTAAACCAGGACTAAACCAGGACTAACCAGGACTAAACCAGGACTAGACCAGGACTAACCAGGACTAAACCAGGACTGAACCAGGACTAGACAGGACTAAACCAGGACCAAACCAGGACTAAACCAGGACTAGACCAGGACTAAACCAGGACTAGACCAGGACTGATCCAGTGTCATTAGTGGAGTATAAATATAAACTGGCTCCAGTCGTCGAGTCGATTTCCTCCTCTGATGTTTTATGTGATAAAAACAGTAAAGTCTCAGTCTGGTCTCACATTGTTTCGGGAAAAGTCCAGGACTGGGCTCTTGTTTCCAGGGCAACGGACAAACGTCAAGTATTTTTCTTTCGTTCGTCAAAGACTCGAGCGTCTGGGGCGTCTGAACTCAAATGTGAAGACTCCACATAGAAACGTCGAAGTGTTTTTTGACGCTTTGGTGTGAACGAACCTTTGGTTTGTGTTGTTTTGTGTGTGACTTTTTATTATGAGTTTATTTCTTAAAAAAAAAAAAGTTGATTTTGCATTAATAGAACCTCTTTATGTGTTTTTTTAGTGTATTTTAGTGTGTTTTAAGTAGTGTATACATCCAGCAGTGTATAAAGAACTGTGAAAACTATTCAAACATTTTATCGTACAACATGTACAAATAAAATAAATAAAAAGTAATAACAGGGAAGGGGGAAATGCTAGGGGGGGTCAGAGTTGAAGTGAAAACATTCAGAGCTGTACAGATTTGTTTCTCTCTCTGAAAATGAATTGCTATTGTGAAAAATTCCTCTCGAAAATTGCTCTCGTTGGTGCTGGGCTGATCTTCTGGCTCCTGCGGCCGAAGTTCAAACGCTGGAGACTTGGTTTCGTCCTGAGCCGTTCCTCTGAGGAGCCACAGAATCCTGAAGCTGAGGAGACCCACCCACCCCCCACCGACATCATCACCGCTTAACCAAGTCTGCAGAGGGATGGAAACACGTCCTGCGTGACTCACTCTGGAGCGATGGAGCGATGAAGGACTCGCTTTGTAAAACCGACAAAAGGAAAAGTGTCATTAACTAAACTCAAACGTGTGCTTCTCGTGCTGCTCCTTCAGGCTCAGACGTCGGAGCTTCTCAGTTCTGACGTGTAAATTCAGAACTCGAGCTGGTTCCAAAGATGAAAAAACCCGATCGTCAAAAACACAAACTCCCTCTCAAAAGTTGATTTATAAAAAGTAAAAACACTGTCTGGGTTAAATGGTTCACATAAACAGATCTGTACTTTGTCAGTTTTCACTCCTTTCCTTGTGTTCATGTGTTTACGTGGCTCTGACCTTCGACCTCTGAGTGTAAATGAAACGCAGCACGAGACAAAGCAACATTCTCAAAAAGCACAAACTCACCTGAGAGCCGACGCTCCATCGCCCCCGTGTGGCCGTTTCACTGAAGGCCTCCGAGTTTTTATCCCTCTGTTTGTAAATCTCGCTTCTGCTCTTTTGTTTCTGACTTTTCTTCTGTTTTTGTTTTGAACGGTGCAGATTGTATCAGATTTTTGGTGAAAGAGAAGCTCTGTCCAGATCTTGGTTTGGAGACTGGCCCAGGGTCAGTTTGTCTCAATCCAAGTTTGGAGTTTAGTCCTTGGGTTTAGATGAAACGCACAGGCTGTGCTCAGTGGACCAAATACATAATATATGTTACGTATATTATTAAGATATTATAATATATTACTTATATATTATTGTAAGAATGAAGGAATTAAGTTCCTTTTCGGCCGTGTCCTTTTGAGGACGCGGCTTGGCATCTCCCGGACCTTATGTACAATATGACACATGAAACAGGTGCCCTGACGCACCAACACGACAAAGCCAACGAGGAACAAGAACGTCACTTCAGAAAGTCGACCAAAACAAACGACCAAACTGAAGCAGACGCCAGGCGAGGTTCATTCCTGCAGTTTGCCTAAAATTTAGTTTAGTTCATTTAGTTGAAGCACAAACCTTTTCTTCTTCTTGGAGATTTTTTTAATGTTCCACAGATGAAATGAACCTTTACAGTCTCCAGGTTTCCCACGCTTTTTCACTGACGACATTTCAAAACTTTTCCATGACTAAAGTGAATTTCCCAGGACTTTACGGCTCCTACATGTGAAGAACTGATCAGAGTTTTAGTCTAAATCTGAAATCTGAACTCTTTCCTCTCACCTCACGGTTTGGGATTAGAGTTTTTAAACTTTCTAAATCCTGTCAGTGTTTTTATTTATTAGACGTCCAGAAATAATCAGAAGAGACTCACGAAAACTGAACAGAACACTGACTCTGATTCCAGGACTTTTCTCAAACTTTTATTGAATATACAAAAAAATCGATGCAGACGACTCAACGAAAACGACTTTAGCGACAGAAACGCAGTAGATGAGTTAACGCCACACTGCGGAACATTCCACGAGACGGGCAGGTGAAAAGTGACAGAGTGCAGCTTTAATCATCAGGCTGGAGTGTCGTGTTGGTGCGTCAGGGCTGGTCCCGGGGAGCCCTCCCTCCTCGACCTCCGACCCCTCGGCCCGTCCAGGCCCAGGGTGAATCCAGAGGAGGGAGTGAAAATGAACCTCTGAACCTCTGACCCCTGCTGGTCGTTCAGAGGAACTACAGAACTACAGCGTCAGGATCAACGTTCTGTTTCTGTTCTGACGACGTTCTGCTCACCAGGCGTTTACTGCGTTTACTTTACAAAACGCACAAAAACTCACAAAAGACGTAAGTTAAAGCTCCTCTGACAAATGAACGAAATACAATAAAGTTTTTGATATTTAAGATTGTGCACAAATACAAATCTAAGAAAATACTTTTATTTTGTGTAAACATTTGTTCAGGAGTCTTGAAAACTCTCGTCTTCATGTTCGACAGATATTTATCTTTTTCTTCACGATTGTTGATTTATGTAAAATCTGTCGTACACACTTTGAACTGAAGGTCCAGTTTGTCCGTTTTTTGCATTTTTGACCCACGATCGGGGACCCGTTAAACCCCAAAGTGCCTCTCCTGCCGTTCCTCTTCCGTTGTTTCCTCTTTCCGTTGTTCTTCTTCCTGTGCCTCTGGACTGAGACTTTTGGAGCTGGTTCAGTCTCAGGATTCTGTTTTGTGTTTTATATAATCACCTCATGTCTTAAATGAAATGCCTTTTGCTGTAATGACATTTTAGTGTCTTGAAATAAACCTGTTTGTTGGTGTGACGCTTTGTGGCTCTGGCTTTTTGTTTCTGTCAAAATAAAAATGATAAAACTGTTCGGACGTGTGAGCTGCTGTAAGAAGAAAAAACACGGCAGCTGGAAAAGCCCAAAAATCTGTGCAGTTGAACATTTTAAAGAAACATTTTGTATGTGGAGCGACGACAAAACAAAATCGGGTTTGTTAATGTAGAGGAGCAGAAGACAAACAGACTGAGCTGCACTTTCTTGTTCTTGTGGTTTTACACAAACATCACGTCTTGGTCTTTGCAGTGGAAGGTGTTTCTTGGTGAACAGTTGGAGACTTTCACTTTGGCGTTGACTTTTTAAATCCATAATCAAGGTTGAGCGACGGATCAGGATTTCATCTGCAAAGCTCCAAATCCTGTGAGTGACTTTGCGCTGGAGTTGTTCTACATGTACGTCAGTCACCACGGCAACCACGACAAACACAACAACCACACAACACAACAACAACACAACAAACACAACAAACACAACAACACAACAAACACAACAAACACAACAACCACGACAAACACAACAACACAACAACCACGACAAACACAACAACACAACAACACGACAAACAAACACAACAAACACAACAAACACAACAACCACAACAACCACGACAAACACAACAACCACGACAAACACAACAAACACAACAAACACAACAAACACAACAAACACAACAAACACAACAACCACGACAAACACAACAACCACGACAAACACTAACAAACACAACAAACACAACAAACACGACAAACACAACAAACACAACAACCACGACAAACACAACAACACACAACAACAACACGACAAACACAACACCACGACAAACACAACAAACACAACACAGACAACCACAACACAACAAACACACAAACACAACAACCACGACAAACACAACAACACACAACAACCACGACAAACACAACAAACCACGACAAACCAACAAACACAACAACACACAACAAACACGACAAACCACACAAACACGACAACACAACAACACAACAACCAACAAACACACAAAAACACAACAACACGACAAACACAACAAACACAACAACCACGACAAACACAACAAACACAACAACAAACACGACAAACACAACAAACACAACAACCACGACAAACACAACAAACACGACAAACACAACAAACACAACAACCACGACAAACACGACAAACACAACAACCAAACAACAAACAAACACAACAACCACGACAAACACACAACAACAACACAACAACACAACACAACAAACAACAACAACACAAACACAACACAACAACCACGACAAACACAACAAACACAACAACCACGACAAACACAACAACCACAACAACCACGACAAACACAACAAACACAACAACCACGACAAACACAACAAACACAACAACCACGACAAAACACAACAACAACAACAAACACAACAAACACAACAAACACAACAACCACGACAAACACAACAACCACAACAAACACAACAAACACAACAACCACGACAAACACAACAAACACAACAACCACAACAAACAACAAACACAACAAACACAACAACCACGACAAACACAACAAACACAACAAACACAACAAACACGACAAACACAACAAACACAACAAACCACGAACAAACACAACAAACAACAACACAACACACGACAAACACAACAAACACAACAAACACACGACAAACACAACAACAAACACAACAAACACAAACACAACACAACGACAAACACAACAAACACACAACACAACACAAACAACCACGACAAACACAACAAACACAACAACCACGACAAACACAACACAAACACACAACACACAACAAACACAACACAACCACAAACAACCACAACAAACACACAACACGACAAACACAACAAACACAACAACCACGACAAACACAACAAACACAACAAACACACAACAAACACAACAAACCACAACAAACAAACACAACAAACACAACAAACCACGACAAACACAACAACACAACAAACACACAACAACACACAACACCAAACACAACAACAACCACGACAAACACAACAAACACACAAACACAAACAACACACAACAAACACAACAACCACACAAACAACAAACAACACAACAAACACGACAAACACAACAAACACACACAAACACAACAACACAACAAACACAACAAACACAACAAACCACGACAAACACAACAACCACGACAAACACAACAAACACAAACAAACACAACAACAACACAAACAAACCACAAACACCAAAACAACAAACAACAAACAAACACAACAAACACGACAAACACAACAAACACAACAACCACGACAAACACAACAAACACAACAAACACACAACAAACAAAACAAACAAACACGACAAACACAACAACAACACAACAAACACACACAAACACACAACACAACAACCACGACAAACACAACAACACGACACACAACAACACACAAACACAACAAACACAACAACCACAACAAACACAACAACCACGACAAACACAACAAACACAACAACACGACAAACACACAACAACAACACAACAAACCACGACAACACACAACAACACAACAACCACGACAAACACAACAACACAAACACACAACCACAACAAACACAACAAACACAACAAACAACAACACAACACAAACAACCACGACAAACACAACAACACACAAACACAACAACACGACAAACACAACAACCACAAACAACAAACACAACAAACACACAAACAACACACAACCACGACAAACACAACAACACACAACACAACAAACACGACAAACACAACAAACACAAACAAACACACGACAAACACAACAAACACAACAAACACAACAAACACAACACAACACACACAACACAACAAACACAACAAACACAACAACCACGACAAAACACAACAAACACACAAACACAACAAACACACAAACACAACAAACACACAACACAACAAACACACAACACAACACAACAAACACAACAAACACACAACACAACAAACACAACAAACACACAAACACAACAAACACAACAAACACACAAACAAACAAACAAACACAACAAACACAACAAACACAACAAACACAACAAACACAACAAACACACACAACACGACAACACAACAACACAACAACACAAACAAACACAACAAACACAACAAACACACAAACACAACAAACACACAAACAAACACAACAACCACAACAACCACGACAAACACAACAACCACGACAAACACAACAAACCACAACAACACACAAACACAACACACAACAAACACAACAAACACACAACAACAAACACAACAAACACGACAAACACAACACAAACACAACAACAAACAACACGACAAACACAACAAACACAACAACACACAAACACACGACAAACACAACAAACACAACAACACGACAAACGACAAACACAACAAACACAACAAACACACACAACACGACAAAACACAACAACCACAACAAAACACAAACAAACACAACAAACGACAACAAACACAACAACCACAACAAACACAACAACACACAAACACAACAAACACAACAACAAACACAAACAAACACAACAAACAAACAACAAACACAAACAAACACAACACAACAACACAAACACAAACACAACAAACACAACAAACACAACAAAACACAACAACCACGACAAACACAACAAACACAACAACCACGACAACACAAAACACAACAAACACAACAAACACAACAAACACAAACAACACAAACAAACCAAGACAAACACAACAAACACAACAAACACAACAACCACGACAAACACAACAAACACAACAAACACACAAACACGAACAAACACAAACAACAAACACAACAAACACGACAAACACGACAAACACAACACAACACACAACAAACACGACAAACACAACAAACACAAAACACAACACACGACAAACACAACAACCACGACAAACACAACAAACACAAAACACAAACAACACGACAAACACAACAACCACACAAAACACAACACAACACAACAAACACAACAAACAACACACAACAAACACAACAACACAACAAACACAACAACCACAACAAACACAAACACAACAAACACAACAAAACACAACAAACACAACAAACGACAACAACAAACACAACAAACACGAACAAACACAACAAACACAACAAACACAACAACCAACGACAAACACAACAAACACAACAAACACAACAAACACAACAAACAAACAAACAAACAACAACACGACAAACACAACAACCACGACAACACACAACAAACAAACGACAAACACAACAAACACAACAACACAACAAACACAACAAACACAACAACCACAACAAACACAACAAACACTGTCAGTCAGGTCTTTGTGGTCAGACTGTGTTTAAACAAAGATCAGATTAAAGTCTAAACTTCTTACAGTCTGTGGGTGTGTCAGGTGCAGTGTGTCGGGTGCAGTGTGTCGGGTTGCGGGCAGTGTCTTGGCGCAGTGTGTCGGGTGCAGTGTGTCAGGGGCAGTGTGTCGGTCAGTGTGTCGGGTGCAGTGTGTCGGGTGCAGTGTCTTGGGCGCAGTGTGTCGGGCGCAGTGTGTCGGCAGTGTGTCGGGTGCAGTGTCAGGGTGCAGTGTGTCGGGCGCAGTGGGCGCAGTGTGTCGGGTGCAGTGTGTGTCGGGTGCAGTGTGTCGGGTGCAGTGTGTCGGGTGCAGTGTGTCGGGGCAGTGCGGGTGCAGTGTGTCGGCGCAGTGTCAGTGTGTCAGTGTGTCAGTGTGTCGGGTGAGTGTGTCCGGTGCAGTGTGTCGGTTGTGTGTCAGGGCGGGCGTGTGGTCGGGCGCAGTGTCTTTTGTTGTCTTTGGTTCACTGAAGTTGGATAATTTGTTTTTTATTTCCTGTGAGGACGACTCAGATAAACATTGAGTAATAAAGTGTTTAATGAAACTTCGACACGTTTTTGTTTTACAGAAACGAAACTTAAACCACAAACAGATGAGTCATTTCCATAAACTAATGTGTGTAATAAAAACTGTTGTTTCTTGTGTCTGATGTGGTTCAGTTTGTGTTGGACTAAACGACACAGAGACTCAGTGGAATATGACTGTTTCATTGATTTTATTGATTTCATAAATGCAGCACAAATATAGATTTTTATACAAAGCATACAGATATTTATTTATGTACTATGTATATATATATATATACATATATATATATATATAATATATATATATATATATATGTATATACACACACACACACACATATGATCAAACTAAACTGGGCTACTTGAATTCTTGCTCCAGTAGTGGAATAAATTCACCCAAGAACAATGTGAGTTCATTGTGGATCATGTCAAGACGTATGAAAGTTGTGATTAAAAATCAGGTTTATTCCACCAAATCATGATTTCTGAATTCTTCCTCAGTTAAAACATTAGTATTGAGGTTTTTTTTTAAATAAATATGATCTTGTTTTCTTCACATTCTTTGAGGTCTGAAAACATTGCATCTTTTTTGTTATTTTGACCATTTGTCATTTTCTGCAAATAAATGTGACACGAGGGAGCTCAGTGACGCTTCAGATCTGATCTAATCTCCTCGTCTGGTTTTTCTGTAAATCCTCCTCCCCACGAATCATCTGTTAGAAAATAATTCACTTTCTGGCCAAACAAACGTTTTTTTTTTTTTTTTTTGTTTTTTTTTGTTTTTGTTGTTTCATGTTTATTCTCCAGTGATGTTCCTCATTCTCCTCATGACTCGTCGCACTCAGAGGAATAAATCTCCTTTTCCAGGTGTCTCCAGATCTTAAATCATTTATCAAAGGTGAAGAAGTCAAAACCAGAAGAGGAAAACTTCCAGAACAAATCACACCCTGAAAATATGAGCCAAAAAACTCCAAAAGAAAAAAAACATTTTATAAACTAAACTACGCAGTTTGATTTAATCTGTATTTTCTGGTCTAGACTGAAGCGCCACTTTTTTCCCGCTATTTTATTTTATTTCTTTATCCGTATTTCTGTAGAAACGTGGAGGTCACGTGTTTCCGGTCTCGAGTGGCGCTCCGCCCGCGCGCACAGATCCTGTTGTCACATTTGCGTAAAACGCGCGCGTCGCATCAGAGACTTTGGGAATGACTCGTGATGAACTAAAGAAGGTTTTTAATCGTGAAGGATAAATATAAAACACTTCACGATCCTGAAGAGCAACTTTACAGTCCGGGATCTGCAGGAAAAGGCTCGTGGTAAGTCGAGTGTTTTAAAGCAGCTCCGCAGTTTGAAAGTTTTAAGTATTTTCATCTACAACAAAGAATCTGCAGCTGTGGTGTTTTTTCAGATCTTTATCCTGATGTATTTACTGACCCTAGTGAATTATTAATGCCTGAAACTTTAGACTTTAGACAAACTTAATTGATCCACAGGGAAATGATTTAAACACAGAGTCACACGTCACAATATAAAAGAATAAGAAAAGAAAAAATATAAATGTTAATATTAAATTCTAAATAAAAGCACAAACAGCAGCTTTCCGTGTTCCTCCTGAGCCTCTGCAGCTCTTCATGTTTTCTTCCTGAACTGTGGGTGTGACTTTGACTTTTATAAAACAGCAGAGCTCCTTTTTCTGTCGCACACAGATCTGGACTTTATGGACAAACTTGAGTCTTTAAACTTGAGTGGTGTTGATGAAGAAGAGCAGCTCGAGCTTCATTTAAACAGGTGAGACATTTAAAGTTTGTATAAAGTGAGTTGAGTTTGATGTTGTTCTATTACTGTTTTTACTGCACTAAAGTTAGAATAAAATACACAAACACTGAATGAGTCAGTGTGAGGAGGAGGGACGACTCGAGTCTGAATAAACCTGATCCTTTCTGTCCAAATGTGATTATTACAGGAAAGACACACACACTTTGATTTAATCCATTTCCTGGTTTCTCATCGTCCCTGAACAAACTGTAGATCTGTGTTAAACAAACACTGTGACTCTGTGGAGTGTTAAACAAACACTGTGACTCTGTGGAGGTTTCACTGTAACACGTCACATATTTACATCTCCATGTTCCATTTATCGTTTTGAAAATGCTGCATTCACCAAAAACAACATGTAAATATGGTTTATAAGTTCAGTTTCATTTTGAGCTGAGATCCCCTCCTTTTGTCTTTGAATTTATCTTTGGACTCAGCTTTTGGTGTGAAAAAAATCACTTTTAAAACTCGGTGAAGTTCAGTTTTGCAGCTTAAACATTTAAATGAGTTGATCTGAGATCTTTCTTCGTCTCTCTCCTCCGTCTGTGACGCACTGTCAGCCAATAGTGTTGTGTCTCTCAGCTCTAAGCCCCGCCTCTCCATCTGATTGGTCAGAATCACGTAGTCAGGCAGAAGAAGCACAGGCAGAGGAAGCACTATCTTTTGTGAACAGCTTCTGGATGCTTCTATCAACAGAAAACACTTTTATTACCTCAGTAAATGATGTGACGGTGACAGATGCCTCCTTGTTTCCCCTTATTATTTTATATTATTATTTTTTTACATCAAAGTCAGACCATCGTCTTTATTTTAAGATAAATGTGTTAATATTATTATTTTTTATTAATTTTAATGTCAATTTCAGGATTGTAGTGGTTCCTCAGATTCAGTCAAGACACAGAGTTTCGACTAGTGCCAAATATTTTTACTGATCGACTATCACCTTTCCTTGTCTCCTCTGTAGTTTCCTTTCCTTGCTTCCTCTGTAGTTTCCTTGTCTCCTCTGTAGTTTCCTTTCCTTGTCTCCTCTGTAGTTTCCTTTCCTTGTTTCCTCTGAGCTTTGGGACTTAATCTGGCTCATTTGATTGACAGCTGAAAATGGAGGATCGAGGAGAAGAATCGAGGAGAAGGACGTGAGGAAAGAGAAAAGAGACGCCCTGAGATTCAGAACCAGATCAACAGGTGATGTAAGTGACTCTGCCAAGAATGATCATAATAATAATAATTATTATTATTGTTATTATTGTTATTATTATTCTACCATCAACTATGAGTCATTTATGCCTGGCACAGAAAACAAAAGGTCATTTACTGGAAATAAAAGTCACACGGACAGTTTATAAGAAACTACAGTGAAATAATGTGAATATCAAACTTATGTTGGAGAAAACAGGAAGAAACTGTAGAAGAATTGAATATAATACGAGTGCAGTTTATAGAACGTACAGGAAGGACTGAGGAAACAATAGACCATAGACAACAATGTAGAACTTGACTCAAACATGCAGGTTTGGGAGCCACTGATCTAAAGAAATGGAGACAGATGAATAAAAAAGAGCGGCTTGTATTATTATTATAACATACAAAATATGATATTTATATTATTATAATCCATGTGTGAGTCTGATGTTTATTATCAGGCTCCTGCAGCAAATGAGTCAAGTTGAGAACTTCTCCTGTGACATGAGCAGAACGACACACTGACCTGTGACGAGTCGTGACTCGTGAGTGAATTACAGAGGTGAATTAAAATGCACATTTATGCAAATGTTGCCTAATTATGTATGAATAATGACATTTATATGTTATATAACTTAAGTTTGCATTGATGGTCTCGGCTAGAGTTGTACTCAAGTAAAAGTACACTTCAAAGTAATATTTTCACACATTCCTCAGTAGAAAGTGCTTCATCCCAAACACAGACAGTCTGGAGGGGCTCCTACACCCAGGAGCTCTGATCTGTGAAGCCGTGTTCACACGAGCGTCAAAAACACCGACACATCTCTACGTGGAGTCTTTGCATTTGAGTTCAGACGCCCCCGACGCTCGTGTCTTTGGACACTGGATCAGTCCTGGTTTAGTCCTGCTTTAGTCCTGGTTTAGTCCTGCTCTAGTCCTGGTTTAGTCCTGGTTTAGTCCTGCTCTAGTCCTGGTTTAGTTCTGGTTTAGTCCTGGTCTGGTCTAGTCCTGGTCTAGTCCTGGTTTAGTCCTGGTCTAGTCCTGGTTTAGTCCTGCTCTAGTCCTGGTTTAGTTCTGGTTTAGTCCTGGTCTAGTCCTGGTCTAGTCCTGGTCTAGTCCTGGTCTAGTCCTGGTCTAGTCCTGGTCTAGTCCAGGTGATCGGCTCGGTGATTGTGGTCTATATATTTATTCTTCTCTCATGTTTGTGGTTCTGGTTCTCGGGTCTTTTTCTTTCTTCCTGATAATAACGTTGTTACGTCTCTGGATACTCGTTCCTGATTGGTCGAAATTTTCCATTTCTGACGCCAGAGCATCGACACCAAAATGCTCAAGATGCACCTCGCTGATGCCCAAAGACAAAACGCAAAAACACCAGACGCCCCAGATGCACATCCACCTGGAGTTTACATACACAAGAGTGAGACGTAGACCTGCACCACGAGTCGCCGCACACCTGTCAAAAGAGCCAAATGAAGAGCCAAATAAACCAGAATCTAAGTCAAACAAACACACAAATGAACCAGAGCACACAGCTGATCCTCACGTGGACTCACATGACCTGAAGTTTCACTTTTGTTTGATTTATACTGCACTTTTTAGCCTCAAAGGAACCTTAAACTTATGTTTTTAGGTTCTTTTTTCAGACAGTTTGTTTTCCTTCTGACAGTTTGTTCTGCTCCTGCTCCTCTTCCTCCGAGTCTTCCTCAGAGTCTCGTGATGTTTCTGTGTTGCTCAGTTGATTTAAACAGGTTTTGTCTCAGTCTTCCTCTCGGTGGAGGCAGGACGACTTCATGTAAATAATGTTGCTTTCAGTTTTTATTTATTTTTTTTTTAAGGGCTGTAGATATTCAAAAAGTCTCTACAGTAAACCTCTCCAGGTGGTGGAGAGTCTCTGCCTCAAGTGGAGGAGTTCAAGTATCTCGGGGTCTTGTTCACGAGTGAGGGGAGGACGGAGCGTGAGATTGACAGGTGGACAGGTGCAGCGTCTGCAGTGATGCGGTCGCTGTATCGGTCGTTGTGGTGAAGAGGAGCTGAGCCGAAAGGTGAAGCTCTCGATTTACCGGTCAGTCTTCGTTCCTCCTCTCACCTCTGGTCATGAGCTCTGGGTAGTGACCGAAAGGACGAGATCGCGGATACAAGCGCTCGAAATGAGTTTCCTCCGCAGGGTGGCTGGGCGCTCCCTTAGAGACAGAGTGAGGAGCTCAGTCACACGGGAGGAGCTCGGAGTAGAGCCGCTGCTCCTCCACGTCGAGAGGAGCCAGTTGAGGCTCGGGCATCTGTTCCGGATGCCTCCTGGGCGCCTCCCTCGGGAGGTGTTCCGGGCATGTCCCACCGGGAGGAGGCCCCGGGGAAGACCCAGGACACGCTGGAGGGACTAAGTCTCTCGACTGGCCTGGGAACACCTTGAGGTCCCCCCAGGAGGAGCTGGAGGACGTGTCTGGGGTGAAGGAAGTCTGGGAGTCTCTGACTGCTGCCCCCGCGACCCGGCCCCGGATAAGCAGAAGAAAATGGATGGATGGATGTCTATAGTAAAGTTATGAAAATATTTTTCTTTAAAATTAATCTTGTCCCATCTTTTTGTCAACTCAGTCAGATTTTTTGAAAAAACTCACTAAATCAGGCAATAATTTCCATTCATCCATGTTCTTCCTCTTCTCTGGGGTCGGGTCTCGGGGGCATCAGTCTGAACAGAGATTCCCAGACTTCCTTCATCCCAGACACTTCCTCCAGTGGGACCTGAGGTGTTCCCAGTCCAGTCCAAAGACATTGTCCCTCCAGTGTGTCCTGGGTCTCCTCCTCCTCCCGCTGGGACATGAACACCTCCTGAGGGACACGTCCAGGAGACATCAGAGCAGACGTCCTCCCCTCAGACGCTCCTCTCCACGTGGAGGAGCAGCGGCTCTACTCCGAGCTCCAACCTCTGTCTCTAAGGGAGACGCCCTGCGGAGGAAACTCATCTGTGTCTCTTGTATTGTGGATCTGGTTCTTCAGGTCATGACCAGAGGTGAGGGGAGGAACGGAGACTGACGCTAAATCCAGACTCAGCTCCTCTTCACCACAACGACCGATACATCCATCACCGCCACATCCCCAGTCGAGGTGAACAGTTCTCCCGCACTGTAAACAGTGTTGGTGAAGAACTGTTTCCCCCTCCTGAGGCGCCGGACAGTTTGCCAGAATCTCTTTGAGGCCTCTGATAGTCCTTCTCCATGTCCCCCCCGAACTCCTCCCAGCTCCGAGTTTTTGCCTCCGCCCCGCACGAGCTGCAGTTGTGTTTTGGCCCGTTGGTACCCATCAGCTGGCTCAGGATTCCCACGAGCCAACAAGGCCCGATAGGACTTGAGTACCCACCCCAGGCCTGGGTCCAGAGTGACACCAACCTGGACGATGTCACTGGCCTTGCTCTGTTATTCATAAGGGCTTTTGAACTGCTCTTAGTCTGACCCGACAACACAGCTCCGGAGATCATTCAGGCAGTCAAAGCCCTCCACCACGTTAAGGTGATGGTTCCTTGTGTTCCTAGAAACCAGCTACAGGAAACCTGCAGTTTTGTCAACTCCGTCAGTTGTCAACAATTTTATAGTTTCAAGTTGAACATGTGATGGAGTTGACATTTTAGGGACCAACCAACTTACTACAGAAGGTTTAATTCCCAGTTTTCTGAACAAAAAATGTATCATTGAATAGATAAAATATGTAAAATCACTAATATTTGAATAAAAACTCATAGGGGCAGAGGAGAGAGAAACACTGGAGGAGGACTGCAGAAGAAGAAGCCTGGTGAAAAAGTGTCTGCAGACAGAGAGATATGGGCCCATAGGACAAAGTGGGATCAGTGACCCTCATGTTGTTTCCTGCTCTGACTCCAGATAAACAGTTGAAGTCTTTTTTTGTCTTTCAGATAATCCACACTGAGCCTCTTACGATGGAAGGTTGGACCAAAGACGAGGTTCGAGAATGGCTCATTTCAGACGTCAAAGTCAGTCCGACTGACGCCCAAAGGTTTTTTGATGAGGACGTGTCTGGGGAGTACTTAGTGGAATTTACCAAAAGGGAGATTCTGGACATGGACATAAAACACGGCCCAGCGGTGAAAATCACAAAGCGTCTAAAACAGTGGAAGGAGCAGAGCCGGACTCAGCCCCAGTGTCCTGCGTATGTGCTCTCCTGGACAAAGGAGCAGGTGAAGCTGTGGTTACTGCAGCACCTGAAGATCTATGACAAATACGCCCAGCGGCTGCTGGAAGAGGACGTGTCAGGAGACTGTCTGGTTTACTTTGAGACGCAGGACTTTAAGGATCTGGACTTTAAACAAGGTCCAACAGTGAAGATCCTGGCAGAACTCAGACGACTGAAAGACAAAGCAGAACCAGAGCTGCTGCCTGTAACAGAAGAGGAGAACAAACAGCCGAGTGTTGAACCAGAGCCAAGTCTGTCTCAACCAGAGACACAGAGGAAATCCTCTGAAAGAACCACGAGCCCCAACACTCACCACGTCCAAAACACTCAGAGGACACCGCCCCAGCAACCACCAGCTCCAAACACAAAGACTGCAGCAGAGGTGAGGCACAGAGTGGGTGAGGCGGGTGGTGTATACGTGGGTGAGGCAGGTGGTGCTCAGGGGTGGGTATCAGGTGTGGCCTCTCCTTAGTCTTGCTGACGTTCAGTTGGAGGTTGTCGTCTCTTCTCCATGCAGTCAGAAGGTCTTTTCTGTGGTGAGTCTTTGGTCCTTGGTGATGAGACCCACCAGAGTCGTATCGTCCATGAACTTTACAAGCTGGTTGGTGCTGTAGGTGGTTGATGCTGTAGGTGGTTGTAGGTGGTTGATGCTGTAGGTGGTTGATGCTGTAGGTGGTTGATGCTGTAGGTGGTTGATGCTGTAGGTGGTTGATGCTGTAGGTGGTTGGTGCTGTAGGTGGTTGTAGGTGGTTGGTTGATGCTGTAGGTGGTTGATGCTGTAGATGGTTGGTGCTGTAGGTGGTTGTAGGTGGTTGGTTGATGCTGTAGGTGGTTGGTGCTGTAGTTGGTTGTAGGTGGTTGGTTGGTTGGTGTTGTAGGTGGTTGATGCTCCAGGTGGTTGTAGGTGGTTGGTTGGTCGGTGTCATAGGAGGTTGGTGCTTTTGGTGGTTGATGCTGTAGGTGGTTGGTGCTGTAGATGGTCGGTGCTGTAGATGGTTGGTTGATGCTCCAGGTGGTTGTAGGTGGTTGGTTGGTTGGTGTTGTAGTTGGTTGATGCTGTAAGTGGTTGGTGCTGTTGGTGGTTGATGCTCCAGGTGGTTGTAGGTGGTTGGTTGATGCTGTAGGTGGTTGTAGGTGGTCGGTTGGTTGGTGTTGTACGTGGTTGGTCAGTGTCGTAGGTGGTTGGTGCTTTTGGTGGTCAGTGCTATAGGTGGTCGGTTGGTTGGTGTCGTATGTGGTTGGTCGGTGTCGTAGGTGGTTGTAGATGGTTGGTCTTGTAGGTGGTTGGGTGGATTTAGCCGTTCAGAGTCGTTGAAGCAGGATGGGGATGGTTTCTTTGGCACAGGTGTGATGGTGGCAGCTTTGAAACATGATGGGACAATGTCTGACTCCAAAGAAGTGTTGAAGATGTCTGTAAAGACTTTAGCTGCACAGTCCTTCAGCACTCGACCTGGGGTGTTGTCTCAACCTGCTGCTTTGCGTGGGTTGATGGTGGTGAGTGTTCTCTTCACACTGGAGACAGACAGTAAGTCTTTCTTTATATAGCGCTTTCACAGACATTTTCTGTCCCCAAAGACGCTTTACACTTTATTCAGCATTATTCATTCAGCATTCATTCATACAGTATTATTCATTCATACAGTATTATTCATTCACTCTATACCTGGTGATGGTAAGATACTATAGTAGCCACAGCTGCCCTGGGGCACACTGACAGAAGCGCGGCTGCCATGCCACTCGGCGCCACCGGTTCCTCCGACCACCACCATCACTCACACACACACCACTTTCATACTAGGAAATGTGGGCGAAGTGTCTTGCCTAAGGACACAATGACTGAATTAATTGTATTAACTGACCTTGATTATCAACTGTTCTTGGAGACCTGTGTAACATGTTTTTGGGTTGATCTGGGAAACTGGAGCACCCGGAGGAAACCCATCCAGACATGGGGAGAAACATGCAAACTCCACACAGAAAGGCCCGGGCGACCCGGAGATCAAACCCAGAACCTTCTTGCTGTGAGGCATGAGTGCTAAACACTCAGCCACCGTGCCACCACACAGGGACAGAGTCTGGTCGAGGGGAGGGGCTGGGGTTTTCTGTGGGTGTTTTGTGCTTTAAAGCAAAGAATCTGCTCAGGTTGTTGAGCAGAGGTGTTGCTCTCGCAGCTCTGTGGCACGGACTTGTATTCTGTGATGGCCTGGATGCCCTGCCTTAAACTCTCTGCATCGGGAATGTTTTCATTCAACCATGTCTCGGTGAAAACAAACACACAGCAGTTACTCGCAGTCCGGTTCTCTGATCTCAGCAGTTGAACGTGCTCCAGCTTGTCTAGTGATCTCGTGTTAGTCAGGAGGACAGATGGTTTGGCTGGGTGAGTTGGATTAGCCGCTAGCCAAACCCGGACACCTCCACACTTGCCTCTCTTCCTTGTCCTCACGCGAGTCCAGTGCAGTAGCAGCAGGTCGACAAAGTAATACACCAGTGTCTCTGTTTCAATGTCCAGAACATCGCAGATTTTGCTTTTCCAAATCTCTAACAGTGCCTGCTGACTGAAGTTATTTTCCAGCGTACACTGACGAGAAAAACATTTAGACACATTTTGACTAATAAACACTGCACTATTTGGAGAGTGAGAGGCCGCTGCATCTGCTCACGCCGCCGTTTAAATCATAACTCACTCCAAATCAGAGCTGAAGGATTTATATGAAATCACATAGAATTGTATGTCAATTTTACACTATTGATTTGAGGTTTGGAAACATTTTCTTCAATAGAAGGTGTTGTCTATAAGATCATTTTGGTTTTAATCTGAAGATAAATTTTGAAGGAAGTTTTTTTTTGTGTCTCAAATGACAAAATAATTTCAATGAACAGGGACAGAAGAGACAATATGTGATGGGAAAATGATGAACTTCAATGTCACTTTTTGTTCTCATTCAAAAATCTCACCTTTTTCAAAAACATTCCATTCCATTTTCTTCCTCTTATCCGGGGCCGGGTCACGGAGGCAGCAGTCTAAGCAGGGACTCCCAGACCTCCCTTTCCACGCACACTTCCTCCAGCTCTTCTGGGGGGGACGCCAAGGCGTTCCCAGGCCAGCCAAGAAACATAGTTCCTCCAGCGTGTCCTGGGTCTTCCCTGGGGCCTCCTCCCGGCGGGACATGCCCAGAACACCTCCCGAGGGAGACGCCCAGGAGGCATCTGGAACAGATGCCCGAGCCTCAACTGACTCCTCTCAACGTGAAGGAGCAGCGGCTCTACTCCGAGCTCCTCCCGTGTGACTGAGCTCCTCACCCTATCTCTAAGGGAGCGCCCAGCCACCCTGCGAGGAAACTCATTTCGAGCGCTTGTATCCGCGATCTTGTCCTTTCGGTCACTACCCAGAGCTCATGACCAGAGGTGAGAGTAGGAACGAAGACTGACCGGTAAATCGAGAGCTTTGCCTTTCGGCTCAGCTCCTCTTCACCACAACAGCGACCGCATCACTGCTGAAGCTGCACCGATCTGCCTGTCAATCTCACGTTCCATCCTCCCCTCACTCGTGAACAAGACCCCGAGATACTTGAACTCCTCCACTTGGGGCAGGGCCTCTCCACCCGCCCGGAGAGGGCAAGCCACCTTTTTCCGGTCGAGAACCATGGCCTCAGATTTGGAGGAGCTGATCTTCATCCCAGCCGCTTCACACTCGGCTGCAAACCGCCCCAGTGCTGCAGGTCCTGGTTCGATGAAGCCAACAGGACAACATCATCCGCAAACAGCAGAGATGAGATCCTGTGGTCCCCAAACTGGACCCCCTCCGGCCCCTGACTGCACCTAGAAATTCTGTCCATAAAAACAATGAACAGAACCGGTGACAAAGGGCAGCCCTGGCGGAGTCCAACATGCACCGGGAACAGGTCTGACTTACTGCCGGCAATGAACACAGCTCCTGCTCCGGTCATACAGGGACCGGACAGCCCTTAGCAAAGGGCCCCAGACCCCATACTCCCAGAGCACCCCCCACAGGACACCACGAGGGACACGGTCAAATGCCTTCTCCAAGTCCACAAAGCACATGTGGACTGGTTGGGCAAACTCCCATGAACCCTCGAGCACCGATGGAGAGTGTAGAGCTGGTCCAGTGTTCCACGGCCAGGACGAAAACCACACTGCTCCTCCTGAATCCGAGGTTCGACTATCGGCGGATTCTCCTCTCCAGTACCCTGGCATAGACCTTACCGGGAAGGCTGAGGAGTGTGATTCCCCTGTAATTGGAACACACCCTCCGGTCCCCCTTCTTATACAGAGGGACCACTACCCTGGTTTGCCAGTCCAGAGGTACTGTCCCCGACCGCCACGTGATGTTGAAGAGGCGAGTCAACCAAGACCCACAACATCCAGAGACTTAAGGTACTCAGGACGGATCTCGTCCACCCCCGGAGCCTTGCCACCAAGGAGCTTTCCAACCACCTCAGTGACTTCAGCCAGGGTGATGGATGAGTCCGCCTCCGAGTCCCCAGTCTCTGCTTCCCCCTCGGAAGACGTGATGGTGGGATTGGAGGTATTCTTTCCACCGCCGGACAACGTCCCCAGTCGAGGTCAACAGCTCTCCCCCCGCACTGTAAACAGTGTTGGTGAAGAACTGCTTCCCCCTCCTGAGGCGCCGGACAGTTTGCCAGAATCTCTTTGAGGCCGTCCGATAGTCCTCCTCCATGGCCTCCCCGAACTCCTCCCAGCTCCGAGTTTTTGTCTCTGAGCTGCCGCACGCTTGGCCCGTCGGTACCATCAGCTGCCTCAGGAGTCCCACGAGCCAACAAGACCTGATAGGACTCCTTCTTCAGCTTGACGGCATCCCTTACTTCCGGTGTCCACCACCGGGTTCGGGGATTGCCGCCGCGACAGGCACCACAGACCTTACACCCATAGCTCCGAGCAGCCGCATTGACAATAGAGGTGGAGAACAGAGCCCACTCGGACTCCATATCTCCAACCTCCCCCGAGATCTGGGAGAAGTCCTCCCGGAGGTGCGAGTTGAAGATCCCTCTGACAGAGGCTCCGCCAGACGTTCCCAACAGACCCTCACTACACGCTTGGGCCTGCCAGGTCTTTCCAGCTTCCTCCTCCGCCAGCGAACCCAACTCACAACCAGGTGGTGATCAGTTGACAGCTCAGCCCCTCTCTTCACCCGAGTGTCCAAGACACGTGGCCGGAGGTCAGATGACACGACTACAAAGTCGATCATCGACCTCCGGCCTAGGGTGTCCTGGTGCCACGTGCACTTATGGACCTTGTGCTCGAACATGGTGTTCGTTATGGACAAACTGTGACTAGCACAGAAGTCCAATAACAAAACACCACTCGGGTTCAGATCGGGGAGGCCGTTCCTCCCAATCACCCCTCTCCAAGTGTCACTGGCGTTGCCCACGTGGGCATTGAAGTCCCCCAGGAGAACAACGGAGTCCCCAGTTGGTGCACTGTCTAGTACCCCTCCCAGGGACTCCAAGAAGGCCAGGTACTCGAGTACTCAGCACTGCTGTTCAGGCCCGTAGGCCGACACCACAGTGAGAGACCTGTCCCCGACCCGAAGGCGCAGGGACATGACCCTCTCGTTCACTGGGGTGAACTCCAACACGTGGCGGCTGAGCTGTGGGGCAATGAGCCCACACCAGCCCGCCGCCGCTCCCCGCAGGCAACACCAGAAAAATGGAGGGTCCAACCCCTCTCGAGAGGTTGGGTACCAGAGCCCAAGCTGTGCGTGGAGGTGAGGCCGACTATATCTAGCCGGTACCTCTCAACCTCCCGCACAAGCTCAGGCTCCTTCCCCCCCAGCGAGGTGACATTCCACGTCCCTACAGCCAGGTTCTGTGTCCATGGACTAGGTTGCCGGGATCCCTGACCCCGACCGCTGCCTAGTTCACTTCACACTCGACCCCTATGAAACCCTCTGTGGGTGGTGAGCCCACAGGAGGGCGGGCCCACGTCGCTGTGACGGGGTTCTATCTTGCTGTAGTAACGATGGCGTAGTCAGAAGGATGTTTTTTTGGAGTGTTTAATAGGTGTTAAAGTTCCCAAATAAAGAAAGTTTGAAGAGTGCTATACAACAAAAAGTGAAACAATAAAGAAAAAGTATTTACAATATATACACACACACCAGCAAAAGTCTGCTTAAATCTCTGGTATATTACCTTCCTCTTCCAGGTCCAGGTTGGAACTGACTGAGGGGGAGAGGCTCTTTTATCCCCCATGACTCCTCCCCCAAGCCAATTAACAAAGAAATGTGGGTTTTCACCCTTAAAACCCAAATTACTGATAACAACAAAATAAGGAAAAACCCAGAAAAATATAGTAAATTATATGGCGCCTGTAGCAGCAATAGAAAATGAGAAATTAATATTTTATTATTAACTGTGGTTTTTTTGGTGATGACGTCGCAGTGACGTCACATGCGAAGGTCCCGCTCACGAAACCGGAAAAAGGAAGTGTCAGATCAGTGCTCTGTTTGCCAGTGGGGGTGTGAGGACAGGGATGGATAATGCGGAAAGGTAGATGGAAGACGAAGTTATGGAGGTGAAGGATTTGGCAGCGGACTTGTGTGCACCCAAGGCTACTGCGGTGGTGAGCGGACGGAAAATATGTAGCGGGGACCGGAGTGGATAGACGAGGAGTGAGCAACAGAGCAGGTACGGTGCGGAATGAATGAAAACAGGTGGGTAGTTGGCGCGGGCTTGTTCGGGCGTGCTTAAGTAAGCGCGCGCTCGGACGGAGTGACTCCGTCACAGTCGCCCTTCGGGCTGAGCCCGGCCGGGCCCCGTGGGCAAAGGCCGGCCACCAGGCGCTCGCTTTCGAGCCCCAACCCCAGGCCTGGCTCCAGGGTGGGGCCCCGCTGCGCCATACCGGGCGACGTCACGGTCCTTGTTTTTATACTGTTCATAGAGGTTCTATGAACTGCTCTTAGTCTGCCCCGTCACCTAGGACCTGTTTGCCATGGGAGACCCTACCAGGGGCATAATGCCCCAGGCAACATAGCTCCTAGGATCATTCGGGTACACAAACTCCCCCACCACGATAAGGTGGCAGGAGGAGTTGAAAAAAAAAACAGCACTTAATCTAAATTTAGACAATTCCCTTCTTCTAATGTTTAAAATATTTTTATCCAAGTACAGTCGTAATTTCACTGTTATAGGGCCTACTAATGTCAAAAAATTCACTTTCTTTACACAGTCAAGGCCTATTGGCACAAAGTGCTATAAATGTAAAGTATCAGTGCATTAGTCTGATGTCAGAAACCAAAATTATAAAAATATGTTATAAGAAAAACAAATTGAGGTCAAATTGACCCTAGAGGAACTTCACTGTAATGCTACTGTAAGGGGTAACACCCGGTGTGCACTGACTGCAGGTGCGGTGTGTTTTGGGACATGCATGATCCCACAAGACCAGACCCGCGGGTGCCTGCGTAAAGAATCTGTACTAACCCATTCTAAACAGCCACAGTGTCTAAAAGCACGGGAAAGTGTGAAATATCCCTGCTGTTTACTAACAGGTCTTCCCGTACATGCTAATCATGGATCTGTTGATGCTGATCTATGGTGTGAACTTGCGTCCAGATCGTGAATCCCTGTGAGTACATTGTCTCAGAGCGCAGTCTCGACGTAGGCCACCAGGATCACAAAAAACACACCAAACCCGAACCACTGTCTGACCTGCAGTCAGTGTACACTGGGGGTAAGAGGGATGGAAGTAGCTAACTGGGCATAACAGAATATTTCTTTGTATAAAGTGTATTTCATTGTTTTTTATCTGACAATGACAATAAATGTCATTCAATTATCATTTCTATAAATTTTCCATAGGTCTCAGGGACAGGAAGTTTTGAAGACAACATTGAAATCATGATCTACAAAGTGTTGAATAATCTTGTAGAGGAGGAAATAAAACATTTTTGTTTCCATTTGAAAGACTACACTTCATCAAAATATAATCAGATTCCACGATCCAAACTGGAAAGAGCCGATCAAGCCGACATCGCCTCGTTATTGTGTCAGAATTATGTGGAGGAAGCTCCTGATGTCACAGTGAAGATTCTTCGAGCGATCAACAAAAATGACAGTGCCTCAGAGCTGGAGAAAACTGTTGGTAAGAAACATTCCACTAAGTTCTTTCCATTTCATGCTTCTGTTGTACTCATTATTGTTTTAATACAGGTGCCCTGAAGGAGAAGAAGATGTCCTCAAAGGACATTTCAAAAACTGAAGCTGATCAAGGGGACAAACTGAAAAATCTGTTGACGTGTGGAGGAAACGCTCTGGATAACTATGATAAGTTTGTTATTGTCCTGAATAAAAGCCACCCAGATCAGGTGCAGCACCTCCACTTTCTGAGCAAACTGAAACTGTTCTGTGTCCTGGACTTTGACCCAAACTCGGTGTTACCAGGAGGCGTCTGTCACTCCTACAGAGAGGAAAGGGTGGCAAACCTGCACAGCCCAGTGCAATATAAGGGAAAAACCGAATCCATCATAATAGAGAAGCTAAATCTGTATAAACAGACGAGCTGGGTCTTCTGCAATGGGAGAAATGATCTAGAAGATGAATGTCACCAGGAGCTGGACTATAAGTCCTGGCTGAAGACGTCCTGCAGAAACGTGGAGCACCTAGTTTCATTTATTTGCAAACCAGAGGTTCTTTGTCACAGAGAATTTCTGATCATTTTCCTTTTACTGTCTCCAGTCGAAACAGAAAAAGATCCCATGTTTGACACGTACAGATGTTTCTACAAAAACACGTCAGAGAAAAATATAGTCACACTGTGTGAGTCCAAGAGCACATACTTAAAATGGAAGGAGCTGGTTCAAGAGAAATGTGACACAGACATCGACCCGTTTTCCATAAACGAGCTGAGCCTGAGAGAAATCAACGGCACCATCATGGCCCTGGGACCAATCAGCCGATCCCCTGTGAAACTGCTGCCATCTGCAGACTCGAGTTCCATTGTGTTAAAGCAGAAGGAGGAAGATCTGATGACCGCGCTGGAGGTTCTGTGTGTAAACCAGTGTGAGAACATTCACGACGAGAACAGCGAACAGTTCAAACAGTTCAAACTAAAACAAGAAGAGGAGTTCTACCGAGGAGGCAAGGTGAAATGGTGGAACTTTTATTTCTGTGAAAAAGACAAGGAGAGGCCCTTCATCAAGAGAGACAAGTATGAAAATGTAAAAAAGATGATCAGAACTCAGTTAAAAGATCCTCAAAACACCTGCATTGTGCTCACTCTGTTTCACCATCCGGGCTGTGGGGCCACAACTCTCGCTATGCACGTCATGTGGGACCTCCGCAAAGAGCTCAGGTGTGCGGTTCTCAAGGAGAACAAAGTCCCAAAAAGAGGAAGTGGCCCATCAAATCATAAAACTCATGAAACTCGACCCTAAGAGACCGTGCACAGTTTTACTCTTAGTGGATGATTCAAAGGACTCTACCCATGAGCTTCTGAACTTTATCCAGAAAACTGTGTCCAACATGAATGTAGACCTCACCCAAACCTGTAAGGTGATCGTTCTGAACTGTGTCCGCAGCCACAGCCCAAAGGACCAGTACAGAGAACACGACATTTCATGTAGTCAGTACCTGACTGCATCTCTGACCCCAGATGAACAACAGGATTTTGAAAAGAAACTTAAAGAACTGGAAAAAACTCACAACAAACCAGAGAACTTTTACAGTTTCATGCTCATGAAGAGTAACTTCGACCCTCAGTACACTGAAGACCTTGCCTCCAATACTCTGGAGAGTTTTGATATGAGCACCAAGAAGGGCAAACTGTTTGCTTTTCTGGCATTGCTTAATACATATGTGGCTGATTCGGAGATTTCCCTCTCACTCTGTGAGGACTTCTTAGGGATTAAATGATTCGATGGGAAGAGGACAGTGTGCTGAAGCGAATGGCCCCATATTCTAACCTCCTCATCATTTATAAAGTTGAAGACTGGGGAGGGTACAAAGGAGTTCGGATCCTGCATAACCACATAGCTGCTGCCTGTCTGGAAGAGTTTGAGAGACGACATGAGCTCACAGTCAGTGACATCACAATAGAGATTTTACACTGTGATCTCTTCTACAGTCCAGGGGTCGTTAAAAACAGACTCATGAAGTCCATAGAACAAATGCTGATTGAACGACAGCGCAGAAAGGGAGAAAAGGGAGAAAGGGAACCATTTTCACCACTAGTAGAAAAAATCCACAGCGAAAAAGGAAGACAAATTATTCAGAACATTTTTGTACAGGCCTCCTCCAGGTTTGAAACCAGTGCTTCCATCCCCCAGGCCCTGGCCAGATATCTGTACATTAAAGAGCAGGACTTTCCTGAGGCTCTGAAATGGGCTCAAAAGGCAACAAACATTGCAAAAAACCCATTTATGTTTGACACGATTGCCCAGATTCACAAAAGTAATTTAAAATATAACATGGACAGAGAAAAGCAAGAAAAATCCCACAGTCCAGAAAGTCTTAAACAAAATCTTAAAATAGCGGTAAATGCCATCGAAGCCTTTGAACGAGCTCAGGATCTTGCACCCAACGATGAAGAAGAAGAGTCAGAAGATGATCAAGACTATCCCAGAAAGTCATACACAATTTACGGCTACGTTGGAGTTGTGGAAATTACATTTTTAGTATTTGAGGTGTTGGGAAGATTATCATTTTTTAATGAAAATCAAGATCCAATGAACAAGATGTATCTAAGGAGTTTCTTAGAGGGTAAAACTCTGATCACAAGTGTTCACAAGGAAAACAATGAAATCAATGACAGATATGTGGCAGTCATTCGAGAACATGAGCATTTCATCCTAAACCTGAAAAACAAGGTCAAAGACACATTTGACATCCTCAGTTCTTTCTTTACATATTTAAAACCTGTCTATTCAGAGTTTGATTCAAAGAACCGCTGGACCATCGCTGAACATTTCAAAAAGTATGTTCAGCTATTTTGCATTAAACCAGAAGAGGTGAATACAGAGTGCCAAAGCAACCCTCAACTCGCTTTGAAAATGGCGATAGAACAAAAGAGGCTGTTCCTGGAAGAGAAGAATGTAGACACTTTTTCAGGGATTCTATCCATTCAGAATTTGGCTAAATCTGCAGAAGAGATGGAGGAGATCACTCAGGCCTATGAATATCTCTATAAACACAAAGACTTTAACACCAAAACACAAGCGACTAAAGTAACAACCAACTACATCCTGTCCAACATCGTTCTTAACCTCTCAAAGCCAAAGTCCAAACACGTGCTGGGGTACACAGTCCTGTCAGACATGCTCAGAAAGACTCTGCAGGATGTAGGTCTTCGCTCAAACTTCCCTGACCCGTACTACACAGCCCTGCTGCTGTTCTGGCCCAATCCTTCAGACAAAACCACCGACATACAAAAATATGTCACTGCAATTCGACACGCTTCTCGAAAGCACCTGTCTGCTTACTTTAAGGGTCGAAGCACTGTAGCTCACCTGTTTCTGGCTAAAGGATCAAGCCTCACACGACTTGTTTCCAAGTTACAGTTGGATAAAAACTTTAAGGAAATGTCACGTATCAGTCTGGCACAGTTGTGGCGCAGTGGGGACATTTTCAAAGAAAAGATAATAAAAGATCGTCTTCTTCGAGTTAAAGGAACTATTGAGGGAGGAGAAATTTCTGCAATATATGGAAATCAGAAAGTCCATGTCCGTCCAGCTCTGATTTCAGGCACCAGAAGTGGCTTCAGCACTGAGAAGGTCTCCTTCTTCTTGGGCTTCGCCATTAATGGACCTCTTGCATATGATATACAAAGTGAAAATTAAGGAAACCTTCTTCTCCAGCTTCTGCTGCTTCTGTTCTTATGGGCCTGGCTGATGCCCCACACACCCTCCCATAAAAGAGACACTGACTATGACAGTGTGATAAAACATCCAGAGCAGCTCCTCAAACATCAAATGCCCTGAGCCTCCAGACAAAAGAGGCGACTCTGTTCTCATGAACAGGGCATCTGTGTTTAACCCTGAATCACACTTAGGCATATTTTGTGCTTTGTCACTTTTGTTTCTTCATCTTTTTCACTTCTTCATTTTTGATTCAAATGGGCTGATTTTTGGCAGAGTGATGTATCCATGAGATTTTTAACATTTTCATAATCAGTTTTTCAAGTTTAGCCTATTCTGATTCATTTTAGGAAAGATAATGCCTTTGTGCCCTTGAGCACAAAAATGATCAGTTGCCTTTCATTATAACAACCTGCCATTGTGCAAAATGTAAAGAATGCAACATCGAAGTGTGAAACCTCTGGCTTCAAATGAGTGTTCTGACATATTTTTTTGGAGGATGATGTAATTTTACCTTATATGGTCAAAAGTGTAAATGCATGTAGTCAGTCATTGTCTATAATCACCACCTGTCCTCAGTATAAAGTGTGTAATATCTCATTTCTGTAGATTTTCTCAACCCTCTGACTTCAAATTCGTGTTCTGGTATAATTTTTGAAAGATGAAGCACTTTTTACTTTATGGGAAGTTAATATGAATGACTGAGATTCATGAGCAGGACCACGCCTCATCCTCCCCCTGCTCCTCTCCAGCCAACCACAGCTCAGCTCAACCACACCTTCAGTTTTGTGAAGAATCCCTCAGTCGTCCAGGTAGAATCCACAGCGAGGAGAAAATTCAGTTTGTCGACTGGACCCAAAGTTAGTTTGGTTGAAGACGTCAGAACTGAAGAAGCAGCTTGGATGAGCTGCGAAACGTCTTCAACCAAACTAACTTGGGTCCAGTCGACAAACTGAATTTTCTCCTCGCCACACCTTCAGTTACCCACAAGCTCTGTTTATACCGGCCTATCCAGACAACAGCGTCTCCTTCTGCTCTCTCGACTCCTTCCTCCCCGTGTCTCTTGTTCATCCTTCAGCCTGACGACATCATGCACAAAGGAGTGGGTCCGGCTGACCTCCTGAGACCGAGCTCTGGTCCTGAGTCTCCCCCCAGTCATCACATCCATCCACCGTCAGTAAACGTCTGCAGAGTGTTCCACTGTTGTGACGTGGTTCTTGCTGGTGAAATGGTGAGTGATTGAAATGCATCTAATTTTGCAGTTTACTCCCTGACGTCAGGGCGATGTGACTGGTTGAGTGTTTGTGGAGCTGCAGGAGTCCCAGAGAACAGTGACAGACAGTATTTGACTTTTACTCCATGTATGTGTAAGAACAGCAGAGGTGCAGTATCACATACATACAGACGAGTTCTAAATTGCTGTTACCTCTCTGCCAAAGAAAGAAAAATCAACAATGGTCACTGAAATAATTTGAAACTGATAAAAGCAATAATAAATAAAAATGTACTGAAAATTGTCCAACGAAAATCAAACATTGTTTTTCACCTGTGGTTCAATGAAATTATTAGAAAAAACAAAAATAATGAAACTAGCCTGGACAAAAATGATGGTTCCCATAACTTAATATTTTGTTGCACAACCTTTTGAGGCAAACTCTGCAAACAAATGATTTTAGTCACTGTCAGTGAGACTTCTGCTCTAGTCAACAGGTATTTTGACCCACTCCACGTGAGCAAACTGTTCTAGTTGTCTTGACTCCAGAACAGTCCAGTGTTTTGTTCTTAGTCGTTCTTGTGTGTTTTTTCGTGTGTTTTGGGTCATTTTCCTGTTGAAGACTCATGACCTACGACTGAGACCAAACTTTCTGACACGAGGCGACACATTTCGTTCCAAAACACTTTGATAGTTTTGAGATTCTGTTGTATTTTGCACAGATTCAAGACGCCCTGAGCCTGACGCAGCAGAACAGCCCCAGAACCAAACCAAACCTCCTCCGTGCTTCACAGTAGAGACAGTGTTCTTTTCTTGGTCTGCTTCATGTTTGCGTCTGTGAACTTAGAGCTGATGTGTCTTGCCAAAGAGCTTCAGTTTTGTCTCATCTGTCCAAAGAACATTCTCCCAGAAGTTTTGTGGTTTGTCCATCTGCATCGTGACAAACTCCAGTGTCACTTTCTGATGATGTTCTCTCAGCAGTGGTGTCCTCACATGAAGTCACTTTGGCTCAAACACTGATGGACGGTGTGATCTGACCTGATGTTCCTCGTCCTTCAACTTCACGTTTCATTTGTTTGGAGGTTGTTCTGGGTCTTTGGTTCCGTTTGTATGATTCGTCTCTTCAGTTTGTCGTCAGTTTTCCTCTTGCGGTCGCGTCCAGGGAGGTTGTCTTCAGTCCTGTGGAGCTTAAACTTCTGAAGAACATGTGGAAGTGTAATCACAGCTACATCACGCTGCTTGGAGATGGTCTTATTGTCTTTATCTTTAACCTGCTTGTCTGTCATTTTCTTTCTAGTCTCCTGACACAGTTGTCTTCTTCTCTTTCTCTGGTCCATGTTCAGTGTTGTGTCCATCTTGTCTCCAAACACAATGACACATGTGGCCCTTTAAACAGACACACTGACTGAGACTGACGAGTCTGAAGAACCTGTGATGAAGATCAGAGACACACTGAAGTTTTAACATGTCCCTGTTGTCCAACTGTTTACAGTCTTTTCTAAGGGAACATCATGTTTGTCCAGGACACTTTCATTAGTTTATTTTTAAAAATTATTCTGTTGAACAGCTATTCTGATTTTCATTGGCTATTTTTCAGGATTTTTTATTTTATTTTTACTTTTCTTAGTTTCAAATTATTTCAGTGACCATTGTTGATTTTTCTTTCATTACCACAGGGAACCAACAATTTTGTCCACGTCTGTAGATCCTAAAGCTGCTCTAAACACTTTACTCTGTGGGAAATATCAGACTGTTTCATGATGTCAGAAGCCGTACAGTTTAGTTTGGGTGAGACTCTCTGAGGAGAGGGGAAGACAGGTTTTTTTGTAATCATTAGTTTTTGAGGAGTAATTGTAAGACCTGGGTCCATATGCAGGAGCAGCAACAGAAGTATGAACAATATGATCAGAAATACAAAATAAAGGTTTAGAAACAGCCAAAGTCGTAGGGGAGATGAGTGGGACTGCAGCCTCTGTACTATCTCTGTGTCCTTAGGCAAGACACTTCACCCACATTTACCAGTATAACTCTGGTGTGTAACTGATTGGTGGTGGTCAGAGAGGCCGATGGCACAGCCTCACTTTCATCAGTCTGTCCCAGGGCAACTGTGGCTACAGAAATGTCTTGCCGCCACCACAGACTGTATAGATACATTTAATTACTCTTAATCAGACAGTGTTTCTAGTGTTTGTAGAGCAGCGGGAGGTTGAGGCTTGGTCCTGCTCATGAATCTCAGTCATATTAACTTTACATAAGGTAAAAAATACTTCATCCATCCATTTTCTTCTGTTTATCCGGGGCCGGGTCGCGGGGGCAGCAGTCTTAAGCAGGGACTCCCAGACTTCCTTCACCCCAGACACGTCCTCCAGCTCCTCTGGGGGGACCCCGAGGTGTTCCCAGGCCAGCCGAGAGACATAGTCCCTCCAGTGTGTCCTGGGTCTTCCCCGGGGCCTCCTCCCGGTGGGACATGAACACCTCCTGAGGGAAGCGTCCAGGAGACATCAGAACAGACGCTCGAGCCTCAACTGGCTCCTCTCCACGTGGAGGAGCAGCGACTCTACTCCAAGCTCCTCCCGTGTGACTGAGCTCCTCACTCTGTCTCTAAGGGAGACGCCCAGCCACCCTGCGGAGGAAACTCATTTCAAGCACTTGTATCTGCGATCTCGTCCTTTCGGTCACTACCCAGAGCTCATGACCAGAGGTGAGAGGAGGAACGAAGACTGACCGGTAAATCGAGAGCTTCGCCTTTCGGCTCAGCTCCTCTTACAGCGACCGCATCACTGCAGACGCTGCACCGATCCGCCTGTCAATCTCCCGTTCCATCCTTCCCTCACTCGTGAACAAGACCCCGAGATACTTGAACTCCTCCACTTGAGGCAGGGACTCTCCGCCCACCTGGAGAGGGTAAGACGCGTTTTTCCAGTCGAGAACCACGGCCTCGGATTTGGAGGAGCTGATCTTCATCCAGACGCTTCACACTCAGGTCAAACCGCCCCAGAGCTGCAGGTCCTGGTTCGATGAAGACAACAGGACAACATCATCTGTGAACAGCAGAGATGATCCTGTGGTCCCCAAACCGGACCCTCCGACCCCTGACTGCCCCAGAAACTCTGTCCATAAATACTTCATCATTCAAAAAATACTTCAGAACACTAATTTGAAGTGGTTCAGAAAATATATAGAAATTTGATCTGAACACTTTGAGTCACACTTGCTGAGTTCACGTCTTTATACAGCGTGTGGTTTGAAAGAAAACTGGGGCGTAAAGTGTCTAAAAAGTGTCTGTAAATCAAATGGATCATGTGTCATTATTAAAAGTCTCAGAGAATCATTTTTTTTAATGATTATAAAAAGACAAATATATTTGAACAAAGTCCCCTGTAGTTTCTATATGATGTTTGCAGCAGGTTTTGTTTCGGCTTCAGTGGGAAAAGTTTCATTTATGTTGCACTAAATATTCAAGAAAAGATGTAAAGAGCAAAAAAGCAGCTTCAAACATGAATTTAAAGCCAGAAGGTTCAGCAAATTCAAAAACATTGACACAGTGATTTGAAATGGTTCCAGTGGGCTTCCTTAGCTTACGTTTGTGTGAACAAGTCCTGGCTGTGAACCAGAACAAGTCTGTTTTATTTAGACCTGTTGTTTTGTTTGTCTTACACTTCCTGTGTTAAATGTTCTGTAGAAAGTCAAGTTTATTGATCTTTGAAAGGGTGTATTTGCATTTTTATTCCGTGGTCATTATATTAGTTGAAATTGGTCTCAAAATGTCAATATTATCGTTTATCACAATAAATTCTTGGTCAATTAATCGTCCAGTAAAATGTGTTCTGTTACAGGTCTATTTGTAAAGGTAAAAACTATTAGATCGAACAAGACAGTAGTAGTAGAAGTTGATATCACCAGTAATGAGCACGTCAGCCCCAGAGCACAACAACCACAGTGAACGACGACTCCACACCAGACGCCTGCGCCCGAAAATCCCACAGGATGGAAACCTTTGCTTTCTTCAACACGGAGAAGTGAAAGGAACTGGGCTGCGTCTGGGAGGAGGCGCGGTGGGCGGCGGTTAAGTCCTGCCTAAATCCTGTTTTGGTCCTGGATTTAGACCTGGTTTAGTTCTGGTTTAGTGGCGCAGGCCGCGTGACGTAAGGGACGGGGAGGACTGTCTGCGAGGTGTACGGGACGGGTGGGACGGTCTGTGACGGGGTGGGACGGTCTGTGACGGGTGGGACGGTCCACACAGGGGGAGGCCCGCGGGACTGCAGGGCTCTACTCCAGAGCAGCAGCAGGAAGCAGCAGAGCAGTGGTGAGAGGCACTCTGGGTAATGTGTCATTTTGGGCTTAGTGGCGGGCGCGGCGCAGTCGCGGGGGGCGGGCGCAGTCGCGGGGGCGGGCAGTCGAGTCACAGGGGGCGGGCGCAGTCGCGGGGGCGGGCACAGTCGAGTCACAGGGGGCGGGCAGTCGCGGGGGCGGGCACAGTCGCGGGGCAGTCGCGGGGCGGCAGTCGCGGGGGCGGGCGCAGTCGCGGGGGGCGGGCACAGTCGAGTCGCAGGGGGCGGGCACAGTCGCGGGGGCGGGCAGTCGCGGGCGGTTTTCAATCACATGTAAAGTTCTGTGGTGTGATTATTGTTAAAAATATAAACCACCATCTCCTGTTATTTACAGGGGGAGACGCAGCTCCTTCCGGCGTCTTCTTTTGGTCGCCTATGGTCGTCCCTCGTCTTATCGCTCTGTCCCCTCGGTCCCGTCCCAGCGCCGCTACCACCACCGTAGTTTCCTGGACACAGAAAATATCCCATCGCTCCCGTCGAGCTGGAGTTCCTCACCCTGACTGATCCGACTGGTGGTGGTGGTGATGGTTTCTCTGCAGTGTTGTGCTCTTCACTTCAGGCCCACTCCCTCTCAGGCTCCTGTTCTGCCTTTTATTTCCGTCCCTAAGCGCCGTGCTTCAGGTGCTCTGGTCCTCAGCGGTCGAAAAGAGTCATGTGGATTGGGGTTATAAATAAAAATGTAATAAAACTCCACAGCAAAAACAGATCAAAACAGCAAATAAAAACCTGCAAAATCTACACACAAAGAATAAAACAGGCCTCGTTCTGCACTGAGACGCATCACATACACAACAAAAATAAATCTGTCAAACTTGTACAGATATAAAAGCATAAAGGTCGTCGGACACTTCACCAGACACAAGTCTGATTAAGTGCCCAGTTTGTTGTGTGTTAGAATAATGGTAAACTGAATTATTGACTGAATTATTGATCAGGGTTTTACCAGTACAAAGATCAGCACCAGATCTTTCCATTCCACATCATCATTATATTTTGTGTACATAATATGTCATTTATTTTGCTATATGAATATTTGTAAAGTTCCGTGATCAATGTACAGAAACAACCACAAACATTTTTGAAACTATGTCATGAACAGGGATGGGTTCATATAAGTTTTTCTTCTTCCCTCCTTTTCGAGAAATGTGCTTTTCTGTTGTTTACAGTGTGTATGTAGTAACATGATTATTGTTTCTCTCTTGGCACAAACTCGAAATAAAAACCAATCAATCAATCAATCAATCAATCTGGAGACAGGGAGGAGGCTGTGGATGGATGAACATCCACTGTATGAACATCTGCGGAGGGTTTCATCCCTCCATCTTCTCCCAAACCAAAAGGAAACAATCATTTAGTACAAAATACATCTTCAATTTAAGAAGTGCAAACGACAGACAGAATCACATTTCTCCCGTGTCAGACGTCTGTTTACCAAGTCTCCGTGAGATTTAAATATAAAATGCAGATGTGTGTGTATAAAAACTCTACAGCCTGACAGAAAACCCTGGTCATATCACATAATATTTGTTGTATTTGCACTTCCAGCGACGACATGTGGAGTCATGACGGTTGATCAGACAAAAACAAAACCTGCAGAAGTGAGTCATATTTACTGTCCCAGTTGCATCACAGTTTTATCCGACTGTGTTGGTACATGGAGGATGTTTGGGTCGTGGCAGATACATGGACAAAGTCTGGACTGTCAGTGTCTCCGGACGCTTTTCCTGAACAAATAAAGTGTGTTCCAGTGACTTGTGTTACGACTAAACCTTACGATGGACTTGAGGCATGTGGCAGCAAAAAACAACAGCCAAAGTTTAACAATGCAACAAAGGAAAATGTTTCCATGGTGCATGATTCTCCAATCTGACTGATTCACATTTTCACATGTGGGACTGAATAAATGTGCTGCAGATGAATGTGTTTTTAATCATCTGCTCAGTCCAAATGCTTCTTCTGACACTTGTGACCAAACACGTCTCTTGTTTGTCTTAAAGGGGCGAGATGAGGGATTTCTGTAAAACTTGTGTGTTTTGTTGTTTTGATCAAAATGGTTCTTTTTGTTTGTTTCACAGCGGCTCTTTCTGCAAACCACCTGATGTTAAAAATAGAAAAAACACCCCATTTGTGCCTCAAACAAGTCAGGAAAAGTGCTGTGTCTGCTCCACACTGCCCTCTGCTGGTTGTTCAGTGGAGGTGCGATAAAAAGTAAAACAGATCCACAAATGCAGATTCCACACACAAAATCAAGTGGATTTATTTTCAAATCTCAAAAATATATCTACAAATACACATTTATTTATGCAAATTCATTTTATTTATTTGTATGTCACATTTTTATATTTGTATTTGGATATTTTTAAATGTGTGTGTTTTTATATATATAATTTTGTATTTGTATAAATCTTTTTGAGACATTTCTCTCTCCACACAACAGCACGTGGGTCTGACGTTTGTGTTTGTTGTAAAAAAGACACGTGAATTTACTGTGTTTTTTATTTTTCATCCAAACAAGAACATCTGAAAGAAGCAGAAAGATTCACAAACATATTGACCGTGTGTTATTTCTTTGACAGTGACGTGTGGCTCTTCGTCTCCTCCCTCCTCTCCATCATGAGCCACATGTTTGTAGTTTTCTTGTGTGTTGGAGCAGCTGAAAAATATGAACTAATGAATAACTTNAGGAACTCTGTCCTTCTGCTGAGTGTCTCCATCAGGACTCTGTCCTTCTGCTGAGTGTCTCCATCAGGACTCTGTCCTTCTGCTGAGTGTCTCCATCAGGACCCTCTGTCTGCTGAGTGTCTCCATCAGGAGCCCGACACGCTGATCAGAAGTAAGTACTTTTAATGATTTTTGTGACAGTGAAGATTTAGTTTGGAGTCAGATCTGACTTTGTCTCTAACTTTCTGTTCTGGGACTTGAGACGGTGCTTCAGACTTTCAGTGAGAGATGTTGACATGAACACTAATGTGTCACATCTATATTACACTGATATTGACTCTGAACACCATCAAAAATTGATGATTATATTTTAAATGTTGTGGTAAAAGTAAATGTAGTAGAGTATTGTGTATTAACAGCAGTGAAATACGTCTCATGTTCATACTCAGGCTTATACTAAAACAAAAGAGTTCAGTTTTACTGCGCTAAAGTATTTCCTATGAGTTAAATCCATGTTTTTCATCTCTGTTTCAGAATCTACTGTGGTTAATAAGAAGATGGACATAACAGCCTGATAAAGACCCTCTGGAGGTAAATACTGCACTTGTGTTAAACACTGGGGCCTGAAATGATCCAAACTGATATTTGTGTTTCTCTTATTTGATGTTTTACAGAATTCCCTCTGCTGGGCCAAGTTCCAAAAATGTAGAGACAGACCCTGTGTAAGTTTACTGTATTATCCTACTTTTATTCACTTTCATAACTAAACATGAGTACATTATAATCACAGCTGTTGTTGTGCAGATTGTTTCTTTCAGAACCTGCTGTGGTGGAGTTTACAGACTGACCCTCTGTAAGTGCATCTCTCCAATCAAGTGTTCACCTTTCATGTTCACATCACACAGTCACTGTCAGGACTTACAATGTTCTTCACAAACCTGAACTCCAACTCCTTACAAGAATAAAGGTGTAATGGGGTGTTTAATACACACTGGTGTCATTTCAGATGCTGTGAGAAAAGTGAAGCCAGCGCTGGACACTGACAGACTGGATCTTCACCAGTAGGACTGAAGAGGAGCCAGACTCACTGCACCTCTGCCTCAAAACCTCTGCCTCAAAACCTCTGCCTCAAAACCTCTGCCTCAAAACCTCTGCCTCAAAACCTCTGCCTCAAAACCTCTGCCAAACTCTGCTCAAACCTCTGCCTCAAACCTCTGCTCAAAACCTCTGCCTCAAACCTCTGCCTCAAAACCTCTGCCTCAAAACCTCTGCCTCACCTCTGCCTCAAACCTCTGCCTCAAAACTCTGCCTCAAACCTCTGCCTCAAAACCTCTGCTCAAAACCTCTGCTCTGTGCCTCAAAACCTCTGCCTCAAAACCTCTGCCTCAAAACCTTGCTCAAACCTCTGCCTCAAAACCTTGAAAACCTCTGCCTCAAAACTCTGCCTCAAAACATCTGCTCAAACTCTGCCTCAAAACATCTGCCTCAAACTCTGCCTCAAAACCTCTGCTCAAAACTCTGCCTCTCTGCAAAACATCTGCTCAAAACATCTGCCTCAAAACCTCTGCCTCAGACTGAAGCTAAAGACAGAGGCTCTGAAGCTCCACACTTCACACTCTATAAGAACAACCATGTGTCTAATTGTTCTGTGGTGGGAAACACAAGTTAAGTTTGAGTTTGAACAGTTTGGTTTGGCTACACTCTGTCTCATCTGTCCAGGCTTTTACTCATATATCTTATATTTGTTTTTTGCCATTTAAAAAAAAACAAAAACTTTGCTTAACTTGAATTATTTTTAGTAAAAACTGTAAATTGTCATTTTCATATTAAGAATGAAGCATTGTTTAACTCAAAGGGTATATAAGTCCTATAACATTAATAATGATTATTCATGTCCTAAGATTTCTAATTAATGATTTAAATAAATATTGTTTACAATGTAAAAAAAAAAAAAAAAAAAAAAAGTTTCTTTTTTTCTTAATTAATGAGATTTAGTGTTAGGATATTTCACTGATCCAACTTTGAAATTGTTTAAGTTTATGTTTTTAAATTTAAGCCTTTATATCCTAGTTTTAATAGTTGCTGTAAAAGTTTTATGTACAATTACAATGCAAATGCTGCTGGTGTATTTAGGTCAGTAGGAAGTGGATCAGTATTAAATCTGAACCATATTTAGGCTCCTAACGACACAATAAACAGATCCGCGGCAGATCCGCGGCAGATAACCCGGTTCTGAAAGTGGATCCAAAACGGGTCCTGGGCGGATCCGCGAGATACGCAGCGGATCAGCCGCGCCTCCGCCGCGGATCCGGGCTTATTTTGACGGATCCGCGGCGGAGGCGCGGCTGATCCGCTGCGTATCCGCGCGGCGGATCCGTTGCTGATCCGCGGCGATGTGCAAGTGACTCCGATGCGGATCCGTTCTGCGGATCCGCCGCGAATCTCCGGGCGGATCCGCCGCGTATCCGCCGCGGATATTTTTTGCTATGTGGGCTTTGCTTTCTTCAACACGGAGAAGTGAAAGGAACTGGGCTGCGTCTGGGAGGAGGCGCGGTGGGCGGCGGTTAAGTCCTGCCTAAATCCTGTTTTGGTCCTGGATTTAGACCTGGTTTAGTTCTGGTTTAGTGGCGCAGGCCGCGTGACGTAAGGGACGGGGAGGACTGTCTGCGAGGTGTACGGGACGGGTGGGACGGACGGTCTGTGACGGGTGGGACGGTCTGTGACGGGTGGGACGGTCTGTGACGGGTGGGACGGTCCACACAGGGGGAGGCCCGCGGGACTGCAGGGCTCTACTCCAGAGCAGCAGCAGGAAGCAGCAGAGCAGTGGTGAGAGGCACTCTGGGTAATGTGTCATTTTGGGCTTAGTGGCGGGCGCAGTCGCGGGGGGCGGGCGCAGTCGCGGGGGGCGGGCACAGTCGAGTCACAGGGGGCGGGCACAGTCGCGGGGGGCGGGCGCAGTCGCGGGGGGGCGGGCGCAGTCGCGGGGGGCGGGCGCAGTCGCGCGGGGGGCGGGCACTTTCAATCACATGTAAAGTTCTGTGGTGTGATTATTGTTAAAAATATAAACCACCATCTCCTGTTATTTACAGGGGGAGACGCAGCTCCTTCCGGCGTCTTCTTTTGGTCGCCTATGGTCGTCCCTCGTCTTATCGCTCTGTCCCCTCGGTCCCGTCCCAGCGCCGCTACCACCACCGTAGTTTCCTGGACACAGAAAATATCCCATCGCTCCCGTCGAGCTGGAGTTCCTCACCCTGACTGATCCGACTGGTGGTGGTGGTGATGGTTTCTCTGCAGTGTTGTGCTCTTCACTTCAGGCCCACTCCCTCTCAGGCTCCTGTTCTGCCTTTTATTTCCGTCCCTAAGCGCCGTGCTTCAGGTGCTCTGGTCCTCAGCGGTCGAAAAGAGTCATGTGGATTGGGGTTATAAATAAAAATGTAATAAAACTCCACAGCAAAAACAGATCAAAACAGCAAATAAAAACCTGCAAAATCTACACACAAAAGAATAAAACAGGCCTCGTTCTGCACTGAGACGCATCACATACACAACAAAAATAAATCTGTCAAACTTGTACAGATATAAAAGCATAAAGGTCGTCGGACACTTCACCAGACACAAGTCTGATTAAGTGCCCAGTTTGTGTTGTGTAGAATAATGGTAAACTGAATTATTGACTGAATTATTGATCAGGGTTTTACCAGTACAAAGATCAGCACCAGATCTTTCCATTCCACATCATCATTATATTTTGTGTACATAATATGTCATTTATTTTGCTATATGAATATTTGTAAAGTTCCGTGATCAATGTACAGAAACAACCACAAACATTTTTGAAACTATGTCATGAACAGGGATGGGTTCATATAAGTTTTTCTTCTTCCCTCCTTTTCGAGAAATGTGCTTTTCTGTTGTTTACAGTGTGTATGTAGTAACATGATTATTGTTTCTCTCTTGGCACAAACTCGAAATAAAAACGAATCAATCAATCAATCAATCAATCAATCAATCAATCAATCAATCAATCTCTGGAGACAGGGAGGAGGCTGTGGATGGATGAACATCCACTGTATGAACATCTGCGGAGGGTTTCATCCCTTCATCTTCTCCCAAACCAAAAGGAAACAATCATTTAGTACAAAATACATCTTCAATTTAAGAAGTGCAAACGACAGACAGAATCACATTTCTCCCGTGTCAGACGTCTGTTTACCAAGTCTCCGTGAGATTTAAATATAAAATGCAGATGTGTGTGTATAAAAACTCTACAGCCTGACAGAAAACCCTGGTCATATCACATAATATTTGTTGTATTTGCACTTCCAGCGACGACATGTGGAGTCATGACGGTTGATCAGACAAAAACAAAACCTGCAGAAGTGAGTCATATTTACTGTCCCAGTTGCATCACAGTTTTATCCGACTGTGTTGGTACATGGAGGATGTTTGGGTCGTGGCAGATACATGGACAAAGTCTGGACTGTCAGTGTCTCCGGACGCTTTTCCTGAACAAATAAAGTGTGTTCCAGTGACTTGTGTTACGACTAAACCTTACGATGGACTTGAGGCATGTGGCAGCAAAAAAACAACAGCCAAAGTTTAACAATGCAACAAAGGAAAATGTTTCCATGGTGCATGATTCTCCAATCTGACTGATTCACATTTTCACATGTGGGACTGAATAAATGTGCTGCAGATGAATGTGTTTTTAATCATCTGCTCAGTCCAAATGCTTCTTCTGACACTTGTGACCAAACACGTCTCTTGTTTGTCTTAAAGGGGCGAGATGAGGGATTTCTGTAAAACTTGTGTGTTTTGTTGTTTTGATCAAAATGGTTCTTTTTGTTTGTTTCACAGTGGCTCTTTCTGCAAACCACCTGATGTTAAAAATAGAAAAAACACCCATTTGTGCCTCAAACAAGTCAGGAAAAGTGCTGTGTCTGCTCCACACTGCCCTCTGCTGGTTGTTCAGTGGAGGTGCGATAAAAAGTAAAAACAGATCCACAAATGCAGATTCCACACACAAAATCAAGTGGATTTATTTTTAAATCTCAAAAATATATCTACAAATACACATTTATTTATGCAAATTCATTTTATTTATTTGTATGTCACATTTTTATATTTGTATTTGGATATTTTTAAATGTGTGTGTTTTTTATATATATAATTTTGTATTTGTATAAATCTTTTTGAGACATTTCTCTCTCCACACAACAGCACGTGGGTCTGACGTTTGTGTTTGTTGTAAAAAAGACACGTGAATTTACTGTGTTTTTTATTTTTCATCCAAACAAGAACATCTGAAAGAAGCAGAAAGATTCACAAACATATTGACCGTGTGTTATTTCTTTGACAGTGACGTGTGGCTCTTCGTCTCCTCCCTCCTCTCCATCATGAGCCACATGTTTGTAGTTTTCTTGTGTGTTGGAGCAGCTGAAAAATATGAACTAATGAATAACTTTATTAAAATTCAAGTGTGTTTAAAGTCAACTACAGGAAGGTAAAGGTCACAGCTAAATGCTTCAAGGTTTTAGATCAGGGGTCTCAAACTCAAATGACCTGGGGTCACATTAGATAAAGTCTGAGTGAGGCTGAGCCGCATTGAGTGTTCGATAAATAACGGTTACACGAAAAAAAATGCCGTATGTGCTAGAGATGGGTATGAATAGTCGATGAATCGATAATTGATCATTAACAATTTCATCGATTACGTTCATTTTCATCGACAAACTGAATCTATGGCTGCGTTCAGTCTGCACCTGAAGTTTCCCAAATCCGTTTTTTGTCTCTATGTTCCTGTATCTGATCTTTTAATGTCTGAACCACACAGATCTGATGTTTTCACATGTGACCAGGACACTTGGATCTGTGCTCCTGAAACTGATCCATATCTGATCTTTAACATGTGACTTGAGTGTGAACAGTCAGGTCACATTCATCCACCTACACGTCATCAACAAGACACAAACGTCACTATTCTGCACTGAAGCAGGCGGAAACCGGAACTTTAAAATCTCCAGGTGCTCGATGCTGCGTCCATGTTTGTTCAACTTGTGTAAACACAGAGACGCTCGCTGCGGTTGACGTCGTCGTGTCTCCAGTGTCACATGTGGGACACTTTTGGACCGTTTAATGTTCAAACTGGAGTCACATACAAGTCACATTTAACTGGAAATGTGAACGAGCTGAAAAAACATCGGATTTCACAAAAAAATCTGAATTGAGCTTTAAGCCCTGCAGTCTGAACGTAGAATAAGTTTGTTTGTGTGTCGTGACAAACAGGTGTGTACATGTGTCTCTGCATCAGAAGGAGCGAGACACAAACAGTGGGTCAGTCTGTAACGAACCGAAGCACAAATGTGGATTTAACCAGGATTTGTAGAAGAAATTCCACACTTTCCGTTGCGTTGGGACAAGTGTGAGTCCATGTGCACAGTGGATAAAGCAGCACATATGTTTCTGTGTCCAGTGGGAAAAAGTTTTTCCAGGTGAGAGTCGCTCAATGTGGATGACGAGGCCCCGCCCCCCTCCCCCCGTACGCTGTCCTGGTTTTGACAAACACAAATCTGGTCACACTGACCTGTATTCACCTGAGTCATGTCTTTTAATCCAACACAAGTTGAACCACATCAGCGACACAAGAGCTGGAGTTTTATCTTCACTTAGTTTATGTAAATTAGTGATGTGGTTTTAAGTTTTGTTTCTGTGAGATTTGAACAAAACTGAATTAAACACATTATAATGTCAAACAGCTGATGTGGATCTAGAGTCGTTATGTTTATATGTCGTAAAGTTGAGTTTATTGATGCAGATTAGTGCAGATAGTAATAATAATGATGATCATTTTAATATAAAAACATTCATGATTAATCGATAATCGATCGTTAATTCTTCCAACGATCGATTAAGAACATTTCATCAGATGCCCGTCCCTGGTTTGTGCTCATGTTCTCGTATGAACAGATCCACTTTGACTCGTTGCTTCACAGCTGCTGTAAGTTGAGTTTTGGGATGTAAACTGCGTTAATAATCACGACTGCAGCTTCATGTGTCCGTGCGGCCGCGGTGGAAGAGGGACTGTGCGAACATCGACCGCACTGACATTTATCTATTTATTTATTGTGATTTTAGACAAGTGTGATGGATGATTTTAATTGGTTGTTTATGGAACAAACTGTTCTGCACTGGAGCATCTGTAACACTTTATTGTGATTTTATGTGTGTTTTGTGGATGAATCAAATGTGAAATGTGGAACTTGTCTCTTAAATCTGCAAAGCAAATTTACCTACGGGTACGAATAAAGCGACCGAACCTAATTATTCTTTGGAATTAAGTGGAGGGACGCAAAACATCCTCCCGAGGGCCGCGAGTCTGACACCCCTGATTTAAAGGTTGTATCGAGGATTTTTTAAGGGAAGAGAAAGAGAGCGACCGTCCATGTGCATGTTCCTCCTCCTCAGCTCCTTCAGTAGAAACATCTCCTCCTCCCGCCGCTTTACTCGACTCACGTTTGTTTACAGCCTCGTTCAGAATCACTGTTGAACTTTATTGTCTAGAAATAATTTAGTGACCGAAGCGTCGTCAGTTTTTAGACTCTTCGTCTGTTTCAGTCGCGTCGTCGCTGGAAGGAATCTCCAAGAATCACCTCCGTTTGTCTTCCTCCTTTTCTCCTTCTTCTTCTTTCAGCGAACTGGTCGTGGATTCTAAACCTGGACTAAACCCGGACTAAACCAGGTCTAAACCTGGACTAAACCAGGTCTAAACCTGGACTAAACCCGGACTAAACCAGGTCTAAACCTGGACTAAAACTAAACCAGGAAAACCAGGACTAAACCAGGACTAAAACCAGGACTAAAACCAGGACTAAACCTAAACCAGGACTAAACCCGGACTAAACCAGGTCTAAACCAGGTCTAAACTGGAGGAACTAAACCAGGAAAACCAGGTCTAAACCAGGACTAAAACCAGGACTAAAACCAGGACTAAACCAGGACTAAACCAGGTGGACTAAACCAGGACTAAACCAGGTAAACTAAACCACTAAACCAGGTCTAAACCTAGGAACTAAACCAGAACTAAACCAGGACTAAACCCAGGACTAAACCAGGACTAAACCAGGACTAAACCAGGTCTAAACCAGGTCTAAACCTAAGGACTAAACCAGAAACTAAACCAGGACTAAACCAACCAGGACTAAACCAGGACTAAAAACCAGGAAACCTAAAACCAGGACTAAACCAGGACTAAAACCGGACTAAACCAGGACTAAACCAGGTCTAAACTAGGACTAAACCAGAACTAAACCAGGACTAAAACCAGGACTAAACCAGGACTAAACCAGGACTAAACCAGGACTAAACCAGGTCTAAACTAGGACTAAACCAGAACTAAACCAGGACTAAAACCCGGACTAAACCAGGGACTAAACCAGGACTAAACCAGGTCTAAACCAGGACTAAACCAGGACTAAAACCAGGACTAAACCAGGACTAAACCAGAAAACTAAACCAGGACTAAAACCAGGTCTAAACCAGGACTAAACCAGGACTAAACCAGGACTAAAACCAGGAAAACTAAACCAGGACTAAAACCAGGTAAACCAGGAAACCAGGACTAAACCAGGACTAAACCAGGACTAAACCTAAAACCAGGACTAAACCAGGACTAAACCAGAAAAGGAAACTAAACCAGGACTAAACCAGACTAAACCAGGAAAACTAAACCAGGACTAACAGGACTAAACCAGGACTAAACCAGGACTAAACCAGGGACTAAACCAGGACTAAACCAGGACTAAACCAGACTAAACCAGGACTAAACCAGGAACTAAACCAGGACTAAACCAGGACTAAACCACTAAACAGAACTAAACCAGGACTAAACCAGGGACTAAACCAGGGAAACCAGGTCTAAACCAGGACTAAACCAGGACTAAACCCAGGGACTAAAGGACCCAGGACTAAACCAGAACTAAACCAGGACTAAACCAGGAACTAAACCAGGACTAAACCAGAAAACTAAACCAGGACTAAACCAGGAAAACCAGGACTAAACCAGGAAACTAAACCAGAAAAACTAAACCAGGACTAAACCAGGTAAACCAGGTAAACCAGGTAAACCAGGTAAACCACTAAACAGGTAAACTAAACCACTAAACCAGGACTAAACCAGGACTAAACCAGGACTAAACCAGGACTAAACCAGGACTAAACCAGAACTAAACCAGGACTAAACCAGGACTAAACCAGGACTAAACCAGGACTAAACCAGGACTAAAACCAGACTAAACTAAACCAGGACTAAACCAGGTAAACCAGGACTAAACCAGGACTAAACCTAAACCTAGGACTACTAAACCAGGACTAAACCAGAACTAAACCAGGACTAAACCAGGACTAAACCAGGACTAAACCAGGACTAAACTAAACCAGGACTAAACCAGAATAAACCACAGGACTAAACCAGGTCTAAACCAGGACTAAACAGAAAATGACTAAACAGAAACTAAACACAGGTTAAACGCTAAAAGGGACTAAACAGGGACTAAACCTCACCTGACTAAAAGAAGGTTTAGGAGGAAGGAAGGGCGGGGGGAGGAAAAGGGGGGGAAGAAGGGCGGGGGGGGGGGGGGGGGGGGGGAGGAAGAAGGGCGGGGGGAGGAGACGACCACGAGTCTTCCGCACTTCCGCACTTCTACTTCAGTTCACCGGCGAGTGTTGGAGCGCAGAGACCGACTGAAGTTTATCTGCGCTGTGTTTCTGTGGTTCTGGTCCTGCGGCTCTGGTGCTGCGGCTCTGGTCCTGCGGTTCTGGTCCTGTGGTTCTGCTCCGAGTCACTCTCACGTTATTTCCTCCGTTTGGACCCGCAGTGCGTCCCGCAGAATGCAGAGCTCCGCCGGGACCGACTTTACGCACCGCGCCGCGCGTTTGGGTCAGTGCCTTTACACTTTACACTTTACACTTTTCTCTTTTCTCTTCCTCCTCTTTCTCTCTTTTCCAAATTATGACCCAGAAGGTGTTTTCAGGTGACGTCCCGCTCCGGTAGTCGCGGTGATCCGTAAATCGCACAGATGTTTACGCACGGATGACGCAAGACACGGTGCGATCTCCAAACGCGCACGAGACTGGAGTAGTTTGGGAAATCACGAGTGTCACCAAACTGTAAACACCAAATGATTTACACCAAACTGTGTCGCTTTTGGATCGAACTTTCTGACACTTTCTGACACTTTTTGACACTTTTTGACACTCTTTTGTCTTAACTCGGTGCGTAAAAGTCCGGGGGTTTTCCGTGGGTTTTCCTGGGTCAAACACGTCACTGTCATTAATTATTATCTAATCGCAGGTAGGCTACGTGTGTGTACGTGTTTGTGTGTGTGTGTGTTGTGTGTGTGTGTTTGTGTGTGTGTGTGTGTGTGTGTGTGTGTGTGTGTGTTTGTGTGTGTGTGTTGTGTGTGTGTGTGTGTGTGTGTGTGTTGTGTGTGTTTGTGTGTGTTTGTGTGTGTGTTTGTGTGTGTGTGTGTGTGTGTTGTGTGTGTGTGTGTGTGTGTGTGTGTGTGTGTGTGTGTGTGTGTGTGTGTGTGTGTGTGTGTGTGTGTGTGTGTGTGTGTGTGTGTGTGTGTGTGTGTGTGTGTGTGTGTGTGTGTGTGTGTGTGTGTGTGTTGTTGTGTGTGTGTGTGTGTGTGTGTGTGTGTGTGTGTGTGTGTGTGTGTGTGTGTGTGTGTGTGTGTGTGTGTGTGTGTGTGTGTGTGTGTGTGTTGTGTGTGTGTGTGTGTGTGTGTGTGTGTGTGTGTGTGTGTGTGTGTGTGTGTGTGTGTGTGTGTGTGTGTGTATGTGTGTGTGTGTGTGTGTTCATTGTGTGATTTGTGTATGTTGTGTGTTGTGTGTGCGCGTTAAATGAACCCGCGTTCTTTCGTGGAATCAAACTCTTCGTGTGCGGGGGTCACGTGTTTGTGTGTGTGTGTGTGTGCGAGTGTGTGTGTGTGCAAGGGTGGGCGTGTGTGCGGGGTCACAGAGAAAGCCACATGCACACAGGCGACACGTGACACACTGAGAGAAACTGTGTTTGAACTGTGGAAGCGGAAGACCACACCTCCAGACGAGTGTGTGTGTGTGTGTGTGTGTGTTGTGTGTGTGTGCGTGTGTGTGTGTGTGTTCATGTGGTTGTGTGTGTGTGGGAAAGTGAAACTGTGTGTGAATGAGCGCTCCTCCAGTCTGTGTCACGTGTCCGTGTGTGATGATGTAACCGTTGAAACCAACCACGCGCTCACACTCGTACTACAGTGTGTCACACGTCACGTGAGGAGGTTTTTTTTGTGTGTGTTTTATCCTGTTTTACTGACGATGTCCAAATCTCAGTGATTTTCTGTGTGAGGCTGTGTGTTGTGTGACACTACTTAAAAAATATTTGACAAAGTTTTTGTGGGAACTATTTATGTGTTCAATTAAAAAACGTGTGTGTGTGTGTGTGTGTGTCATGTGTGTGTGTGTGTGTGTGTGTGTTGTGTGTGTGTTCATGTGTGTGTGTGTGTATGTGTGTGTGTTGTGTGTGTGTTCATGTGTGTGTGTGTGTGTGTGTTCGTGTGTGTGTGTGTGTGTGTTCATGTGTGTGTGTGTTGTGTGTGTTGTGTGTGTGTGTTGTGTGTGTATGTTCGTGTGTGTTTGTGTATGTGTATGTGTGTGTGTGTGTGTGTGTGTGTGTGTTCGTGTGTGTGTTGTGTGTGTTCATGTGTGTGTGTGTGTGTGTTCATGTGTGTGTGTGTGTGTGTGTGTGTGTGTGTGTTGTGTGTGTGTGTGTGTGTTGTGTGTGTGTGTGTGTTCATGTGTGTGTGTGTTGTGTGTGTTGTGTTTCATGTGTGTGTGTGTGTGTTCATGTGTGTGTGTTCGTGTGTGTGTTGTGTGTGTTCATGTGTGTGTGTTGTATGTGTGTGTGTGTGTTCATGTTCATGTGTGTGTGTGTGTGTGTGTGTGTGTTCGTGTGTGTGTGTGTGTGTGTGTGTGTGTATGTTCATGTGTGTGTGTGTGTATGTTCATGTGTGTGTTCATGTGTGTGTGTTCATGTGTGTGTGTTCATGTGTGTGTGTATGTGTGTGTGTTGCATGTTCATGTGTGTGTGTTGTGTGTTTATGTGTGTGTGTGTTCATGTGTGTGTGTATGTGTGTGTCATGTGTGTGTGTGTGTTCATGTTGTGTGTGTGTGTCATGTGTGTGTTCATGTGTGTGTGTCATGTGTGTGTGTGTGTGTTGTGTGTGTTCATGTGTGTGTTCATGTTCGTGTGTGTGTGTTCATGTGTGTGTGTGTTGTCATGTGTGTGTGTGTGTGTGTGTGTATGTGTCATGT